>NW_005318185.1:0-1085 GCF_000412655.1 Myotis brandtii
GAATTTCGTGCACCGGGCCACTAGTATTTACATATCAGAAAATAGTGAACTTTTAGATGAACCATTTTTTTAAAGACTTTGACTCATTTGTCAATACATCCATCTGGTAATTTGTATTCACATACATCAGCAAAGCAATGTTAGTATTTAAAAATACATAAATATGGGCAAAGCCTTTTACAATTGATGGCAAGTGCAATGCCAATTCAGCAGAGCATTAGAAGAGGCCATGGGACCACTTCTTGCAGCTGGGAGGCATGAAGTGGGGACATCCATTTATTATTTCTGCTGATCCTCATACTAACTTTGTCAGAAAAATTGTCCGTCATTGTGACATGTCCCAGCTGCTCCATTGGCAAATAGTCATATTTGAAGAAATATTCTTTCTAATTTTGGTTCAGTGGATAAAAGTATAGAAATTAGATTATTTTAGCTTTTCAAAACAAGTCCTGCAAAAAAACATAAGAGTGCACCAGGTGATACTTACATCATGAGAGCTCAAAGCACATGATACATTTCTCATTGTGCTTTTATCAAGATAAACTTCTACTTTTCTTTTCTTCAGGATTTATCTATCTATTCAGATATTGTTTCTATCTGTTCAGAAAATTTGCAAATATTATGTGTAAAAAGAGGCTACTGGTAACTGCAACTTTTCTTTAATTTATTTTAGGGTGAAACAGGACCTCCAGGACCACCAGCCTTAACTGTAAGTATTCTTAAATCAAAATGCAAAATCGAAATATGTTATCCTATTTGTTATTTACACTACATCATGGCTAAACCAGAATTTAAACCACAGGCTATTTTGAGAATTGATAGTGACCTCAAGGTGGATTTAGCCAAACCTCCAAATGTTAAAGATGGGGCATCTGCTCACAGTAGTGAAGTACTTGAACTGAGGTTTCATAGGTAGTTACTAGAAAAGTTTGGAGGCAGTACCTATCCTGAGCAATTTTCTCTACCTTCCTTCCATGTGGTTCATAATGTTACCCCTTAGATGTTTGATTATACATTCTTAACGGGACATTTAAACTTAATGGATGCAGAGACAGTTCTGCGTACTCTACAAACTGAAAAAGAAC
>NW_005318186.1:0-1085 GCF_000412655.1 Myotis brandtii
GGATGCTGCAGGCTGATTCCCCGACGTGCTGAGGGCTGTGTGCGAACCCGCTCTGTTTCTCCTTCCGTCCGAGCTAATCGAGTTACCTGGCCGAATCCGTTTCCTTGCGTCTAAAATGAGAGCTTTGATTGAATTCTCAAAGAAGCTCCCGCAATTAATTAGTTTCATCTTTCGACTTTCTGACTGAAGTTACTCGAGAACCAACATTCGATCTTAGAAGATAATTTAATTAGGAAAATAGCGATCCCCCTCCGACCGCGGCCGGAACCACCTGGGCTGCATCCAAGGCCCTGCACGCAGAGAGGGTGTCACTGTCAGAGGGGAAGAGCGAGTCACTTTATACAAGTGACGTGTTGAGCTGCTAAGAAACATGACGGAAATGCTAGGATTTGTAGGGTTCTTTCAGAACCATGGCTGTTTTCCAGGAGTTTTTGGAAATAAAAGAATACATTCTCTACTTATTTTGCAAAGTGAGTTTTCACATAGCTGATCAGTTATGCTCTGGAATTGTCAGGGGCAAAACTAGAATATTGGGGACCAGCTCTGATGGTGGGAAATAGTAATCATGCTCTGTTAACCTGATCACCCTGTGTAGGTTAAGAAAGGGCATCTGGCCTGGCTGGGAATTGTACGCCCCCGGGACCTGGGAGTCCATTTTGGACCAGGAAGTCAACCTTAGACCTTGGAGCCAATCTTGGAAGCACCCCCATGCGGGCACTGCCCGTCATCACGGACAGATTCACAGCCTTGTGGCCCCGGGTGTGGGTCCCACCTCAGCCCCTACTCCTCATGCCTGTAACCCTTCCTCCCCAGGTACTCCTTGTCCGACCCTATAGAGGGGGCTGCAGAGCAGATGTGTGTGGCTGACCTGCTGCTCCCCCTGCTGCCGGCAGGATGGGAATGAACGCTCATGTATGATTCAACCCCGTGTCTGCCGAATCGGCTCAAGTAGTGACAGGCAGCCAGACCCTGGGTTGCCCGGTTACAGGACTATATGCTGGACCCGTTTAACAAGCATCATTTCACAGGTAGCTGTAAGGGTCACATGCCTGCCATCTACACTAATAAAAGAGAAACATGGTAAT
>NW_005318187.1:0-1085 GCF_000412655.1 Myotis brandtii
AAATATATCCTCGGGTGAGGATTAACAACAACAAAAAGACTGTATTGGAATTTATAGTCTGTGACTCCCTAGATTAGACCTCATGGGGCCTTGCAGCTTCTACTTGCTGCCCTGAGGTTCCATGCAATGACGAAGCCTATCTAGACTAATGGAGAATGAGAAGCCACCTGCAGAAGAGCTGAGTGGCCCAGCAGAGGACCAGCTGCACTGTCATATATGAGAGCGAGGCCATCCTGCGTCATGGAATCCTAGTCAGCTTCCAGGAAACAGCAAAAGCAGGTGGCGCCAGGTGAGAGAGCCAGAACTAATTATCAAATCATGAACAAATAAATGGTTATTGTATCAAGCTTCTATTTTTAATAACAATTTCATTGAGATATAATTCACATATCATAAAACCCACTCTAATAAAAGTATACAATTCACTAGTTTTTAGTATATTCACACAAAAGAGGTGGTTAGTTCAGCATTTAACTCAACCAATCACACAAGTCCTTTATCTTGAGATATCATACATCAGTTTGCAGCAAAATTTTTTCATGCATATTTCACATTTCATCACACAGAATATTAAAAACATGTTTATTCAGAGGATGTTATAAAAATAATAATCTATACTATTTTATCAAAGACACTTTTAAGTAAACTGACCTTTTTTTAAACTACAAATATGGTGGTAAAATACTGTAAGTATTACCACCTTGAACTGTGGTAAGACTCTAACAATTTTACCTATGCCTTTGCATCATCAGTACAACTATCCATACAGTGGAAAAACAAATAGTATATCAGTTTACATTAAAAAGTAGTTTTTGCTCAGTAGACCTTCCAGAAGTACCTTGGGAACTCCATGGTCTAAGGACCTAAATTATGAAAGATACTTATCAAATAGCTAAAAACAGTAACTTCTAAGAATTTAAACAGAGAAGCCCTGTCTTGAGCCAGAATCTCCACATCCACTCTCTACCCCTCTTCCCTCTCAGTGGCATCACTGTGGTGAATTATAAGGGGCTTAACCTAAGATGACAATAAGTGGAGTTGGAACAAAGGAAATGGCCTTGCCCTGACTGGAATCCTGTTGGTCA
>NW_005318188.1:0-1085 GCF_000412655.1 Myotis brandtii
AATTTCATGCACCAGGCCTCTAGTTTCATTATAAAGATTAAGTAAAATTATTAATGTGAAATGCAAAGCTTAGGGCCCACCGAGCAAATGGTAGATGCTCAAGAGATATTTTATTATTTCCTTTCCCCACTTTTGCACATGTGCATCCCAGTATTATTGATAAGGAAGAAAAAACATTTCTTAAAACTCCTTTTCTGTTTATATGCACAGTGAGTACTTCAAGACCAAGGAAGAACAAAACATTCCACCTTGACTGAAATGCTGTAGAGGGGTAAGTCCGTAATTGGATCTCAAATGTAAATCCCTGAGCTTAGATCACAATGGCAGCACAAAATCCTGATGCTCTGTGACTGCTGACATTAGGAAGGGTGAGAAAGCACCCTCAACCCCTCTAGTCTGTGTGACACAGCAAAAAGCTAGAGACCACAGCAAAACATGAGTCTCAGCAGGAACTACCCCCTGTAGGCCTTCGCTTGCCCAGGGCCTAGAATCACATTACATGTGACTCCACTGGACAAATGCCCAGCAAGCACTGAAGATAATTCCATTTGGTGAGGGCTTTTCTGAAACAAGAACAAGTCCAAGAAGAAAACTCTTGAGATTTTCTTTTAACTGAATGTAAAGGCATTCCATGGACACCCTTTAAGAATGGAAGCTCCAGTCTCTAAGACATCATCTGGGCCATGTTTGTCCATCAGTATCTCAACTCCGCTGATTGAAGAAGGGTGGGTTCATTTTAATGCAAAAGCAAATGAGGCCCTTTTCTATCAGACCCCTGATATTACAGTCATGGTTTCCACTTGATGTTATTTATGCTTTTGGCCACTGAACTCAGACAGAATAAGCAAGCTGCTCATTTTATAAGCCAGTGAACATGGCATAAACAGTTCTGATTTCAGGGCCTTAATTACTGTGAGGAATCTTGACTGATAACCGAGGGTAGGAAGAACTTCAGATACTAATCATCTCATCACCCCAGACCCGTGTTGGTCTGCATTTGTAATGAAAATTTATGCTACTGCTTCTAGACAAATGCCGATGCATTTTAAACATTTTCTAGATGGCTAATGTTACTAATATGCTAT
>NW_005318189.1:0-1085 GCF_000412655.1 Myotis brandtii
GGTTGTGGGTGCCTGGGTGGTTTCAGTGGTGGGAGCAATTGAAGATGAAGTGAGGAAATGGAGATGATATTTTGAAAAACAACTCTTTCAGGAAGTTTGTCTGTGAAAGAGACAGAGGGCAGTAGCTAAACTTAAAGGTAGAAAGTATTTTGGGGTTTTGTTCTTGAACATTTGTGAGCGTGGTGAAGCAGCGTGTAGTAAAGTGCATGTAGCTCAAGTTCTAGAGACAGACTCTCTGAGTTCAAGTCCCAGCTCCACACAGAAGCTGTGTGACCTTGAGACCATTCTCTAACTTCTAAGGATCCCATTTTGCTTTTCTGTAAGATGCGATAACACTAACTATAGAGTTTTGAGCATTAAATAAGTTACAAGATGCTGAGTGCTTGGATAGTGCCTGACCCATTGTAAATAATAAGTAGTGGCTGCTTTTGTTGTTATTCCTATTTGATAATAGGACAGAGCCATTCAAAGGAGACACTGAAGATGCCGGAAAGATAAGGAAGTGGTGATGGAGCAAAGTTCCTGAGGAGGCAGGAGATAGAGCAGAGCTTGGAAGAAGGGGGAGCCTTGGGCAGGAGCAGGGACCACCCTCCTAGCTTCTGAGTAAGAGGGAAGCACCAAGAGGGTTCAGATTCAGATTATCTTAGGGAATTAGGGCACAGAAAGGTGAGAGGGCCTCTATTTTTCACTGTGAAGTACGAAACAAGGTCATCCGCTGAGCACAAAGAAGAAAGTGATGAGATGGAAATCGGGTTGGCATCAGAAGAGTGAGTGGGAACATCTGATGTTGCTCCTAGGGAGAGGAGACAGAGCTGTGCAGAACATAGGGCTGAGCAGTGGTCTGGAGAGGAGTCCGAGATACCCCCAGAGCACCACTGCCTGAATTTCCCTGGCGCATTAATAGCCTGTGGAGGAACAGAGATGACTATGGATTGGATTGCTCCATGGTTGAGACTGTGAGAGGTTGTGACAGCAAGTTAAAGGGACAAGGACATTGAGAGTAGTGAAAGGTGGGCCAGAAAGTGGTGAGGTGGTGGTTGAAACATCAAAGATATGAAGCCAGAAGAGGATGAAAATGGAGGTAT
>NW_005318190.1:0-1085 GCF_000412655.1 Myotis brandtii
GCCCTGCCTGAGAAAAATGAGACTGTAGGCCTTAGAAATAAATTAGTTGATCAACTTGGTTGCAATATAGTTATCAAGTCTGTATTTGAAATTCCAATGTATAGTATATGTAATTGCTTTGAAGAATGTGGCCGATGGAGGCAGACTGTTTTTGTGTGAATCTTGACTGTGTTCCTTTATAAGCTTGAGGAAGTTACTTAACATTTGTGTCTGTGTCCTTATTTGTAAATAAAAGAGTAAAAAAATCATACCTACTTTGTTGGGCAGTATTTATAATTTAATTTGAATTTAACACATGTGAAACTCTTATGCCATGGAATATTGTATGTAAGGGTGTACTAAACAATAGGAAAGGGTTAGTTTTTGTTGTTTTTTGTTTGCCTGGAGGAACCCCAGACCCTGAATGTCTATTTACATTTGACATGCTTGAACAAGACTACCCCTAAACATCTTGTCACATTTGATACCGTTAAATTGCCCTTTCCTAGTTTCCTTGGCCACTCCAATATATAGGAGTTAGAAATGCACTCAACTAACCTTGTAGGGAGGAGAGACTGACTGTAGAGTGTCTTTACCCAACAAAGCAATTTAGATTCTGCTGTTTGGTATGCTACTCCTACTCCTATCCTGAGACAAATCTATTATTGCATTATCAGAAATCTGAAGTATTGTTCCTTTTCTGCTCAGGTATGAATGAATCAGCTTTTGAAGACAATTGGAAGCAAAAACTCTCCATTTCCTTTTTTATTATCAACATTCATTATAACTCATCTGGACTAGATCTCAAGAAAAACAGAAAGCTCATTTATAGTTTTTAATTAAAGTGTATATTTTTGAGTAAAAAGCCATTCATACAGAGAAGAAGGAGTCAGCATTCCTCTCCATAGAACAAGAAAATATTAGTGTAGTATCAAAATAATGTACTTTCTTAAAATCCTTATTGGTATCTACTATATTATGGCAAAGCTCAAATACTTAGAATAAAATGTACCATTCATAACATACCCTGCCAGAATTATTTTCTATTCATCTCACATGTACTCTATGTTCTAGGTACAAAAAAACAAAAAACAAAACAAAACAAA
>NW_005318191.1:0-1085 GCF_000412655.1 Myotis brandtii
TTTTTTTTTCCTTCCAGAGAACAAGAAGAGGAAGCAGAGAGTCAGACAATTAACTTTGTTTTCAGGCACCTTACTCAGAAGCTGCACACCTTGATTTTGCTCAGTTCCATTGGCCTGAATTTAATCACACAGCTACACATAGTTGCAAGTGTAGTTAGAAATGTTATCATCAGCTTGAAGGAAGCAGATGTGACCTGCTAAAAACCATAGTGAAGAAAGAGAGGAAAGAAGAGAGATTGGATATTTAAGAAATCCCTCAGACATTGTACTTATGCTGACAATAGGTTACTGTTCATCTTTAAATTCTATTTGAAAATAAACATATTCATGGCCCTACATGGAAGTTTATCTTACAATTTACTGAAATACAGCAAATCACTATGTGCAGCAATAAACTGTCATAATTTACAAATAAATAAGTTTCTTTCAAAGGCGTTTTGAATTAAATCATGAAATACAACCTCAGCTATGTGATAAAAATAAATACATGCCAGTTGGAATACTTTTTAAATATATTTATCCTTGACCCCCTGCTTTGTGATGTAACTGCATGATAGCTAAAGTTATTGAAGAAAGAAAATATTTCTAGTATGTTTTTCTAACACTTCAATTTAAATTTTATAAAACAAATGGGTTTTAATTCATTTGGAGTACTACCCAGAGGAATATAAAGAATAAAATATAAAAATAATATCTATTACAGGATCTATTTTTATCAATAGAAAGACTTACAGCCTTAATCCAATATATAAACATTGTAGGAAAACCCTAGTACATATAATGTCTTTAGGATGTAGCTTAAAATGCCCACTTATCATTTGTGTGAAGATTCTATGAGACATGAAAAATGAACCCAGAAAAAATGCTGCAAACTCATTGTGAGAATGTTATTCCTGAACAAAAGCGTTGAGCATATTAGACTAGAGACTGAAAGCATTGTCAGAAGAGAGGTGGTTTAAAAGCACGATGACATGAATACAATGTTTGTAGTTAACTGTCAACACGCTTGGGACTGGCCTTAGAACAACCATGTAGCCCGTTTCTGCAAGGCACAAAATACCACATTGAAATGGATAATGTACCAA
>NW_005318192.1:0-1085 GCF_000412655.1 Myotis brandtii
GTTAAATGAGCAAGGTTCAATGAGTAAGAACTATATTTACAATCCAAGAAGTAAAGGAAACACGGTTTAATGTTATTAGTTTACTTCGGAAATTGAAATCAAATGCACATTTTAGAAAGAGAAGCCTAATTAAGAGAATTTTCTAGATGATGTCAAAATATTACTATCCCACAAATTTTCTGATTATATAACTACAAGTTCTGTCATTTGGGTGAGGACATCGGCGAAATAAAATGCTGCGGCAAAAAAAAGCTGCTTCGCGGTGCCATGACTAAGGCTGATGCTGGTGGCCGAGTATCATAAAACTGTCACTGATGTTTTTATGTTTTATATTCAGTGTCAACAAGTAAGACTATTTGCATATGGCTACACTTAACATAATATTTATGTTTTAAATGTTTCCACCAACATCTAAACGACTTCACGTGTTTGTTTTCTACTTTTCCCATTCGACGGAATGACTATAGATTAGACTTTAGGTAAAGTCCTTCCCCAATAACAGAATTTGTTGGTTTTCATAGGAAAACTGACTGCTGTTCAGACACTGACACTAAAAATATAGATGGTATTTTCATTGCCTATAGCTTTCAATGACAGTATTAGTGCTTTAGAATCTTAGATACTAGGGTGTTTCAGTCTATCATTTTTATTTCCTTTCATGGGAAAAATGAATAAAAATTGCAGTGTACAACACTGCTGTAAAATGTTTATATCAAATGTAAAATACAGATTGTGGTAACATATACCCCATGAAAGATTCAGTAATGTTTCTTTTATAGCTTGTCAAACAGCAGGAGAATATTTAGAGATAAGAAGCCTTACTTATCCTGAGTAACAGCAAAATGAGCTCCTCTTTCACTGTGTTCAGAAGGATACCCGACCCTTAAGCAGTTCTGTATTTTTCCATTATTTTAGGGGTTGCCCATTTCCTTAGATTTGAATGGAGTTGCATCATTGTAGCATTGAAGGACCAGGACGGTCTTAACCAACTCTTCCCTGCAGTTAGTTTTGATGTGTTCACTTGTCTCGACATGAAAGATGCATTAACATGCCCAAGAGGAGGCGCCTGGGTGCTGCCTCCCAGA
>NW_005318193.1:0-1086 GCF_000412655.1 Myotis brandtii
ATGGATGTTTCTCTCTCTCTCCCTCTCTCTTCCTCTTTCTAAAAACCATTTAAAAGATATTTTTAAAAATATTTTTAGAAAAGAAAAATAAATAAGAAATGTTTAATGACTGTGCAAATAAATGAATGATGAGGTGTCCAATTTTCCCGAATTTTTTTCTTTCCCCCAGGACCCATGCAGTTTGAATTTGTTTTGGTTATCATGGTTGTTTTTATTTAACTCATTGAAATGCACCCCGTGTCCTGGGCAGGGCATCCCTAGGGCAGCCAAGGTGGGAGTGGATGGTGAGAAGGCTCCTCATGGGACCCAGCAATGATACCCCGGGAGCTTGCTGGACGAGGTTGTGAGTTTTGGACTGAATTCTGCCCTGTCCTGCCCTCTCTGGGGAGTGTTTGGCCAGAAGAATAGTAAGTGGGAGGAACAGGAAGGCAATGTGGAGTCTTGTAACTAAGGAACAAAGACTTCCCAGCACGTAGCTTTACTTACTCAACTCTTCCTTGTAAGCAGTGGGCTGAAGGAGCCCATGTTACCTGGCTGCTGGGCAATGTGGTGGAGAGGCTAAGAGGTCTGAGTCAGAATCTGGTTCAAAGCCAGACTCTGCCAATGTTGCTTTACTCCAGACTCATTTCGTCCATCTGCAAAATGGGGGAGACACTAACACTTATTTCATTGAGTTGCCAGGATTCAATGAAATTATAAAGTTCTGTGCCAAATACGTAGTCCCCATGTGCCCCTCTAAACCGGTTCTCACCCCTCCTTCACATGGCCCCGTGCAGGGAGTGGCTGACCTGGATGAACTGCAAGCGCAGACTCCCTTGTCCAGGGGCTTCCAGTTGGGTATGACGTAGGGGTAAGAGGAGAAAGGCTGGGGTGTTTGCTCCTGGTCCCGCCCTGAGGAGTCACGGCAGGCTGCCTGCCTCCCTCTCCTGAAGACCAGATCTCCTCGAAGGCTGCACTCTCCGAGTCTGGGAACCAAACTTGCCCCTCCCCCTCCAAGACTAGGGGCTATTAGTCCTGGATCCTTGATCATCTCTTGTTGGTTTACCTTAATCCTGGAACAGCTTTGCAACAAGTCTCTTTGTTACG
>NW_005318194.1:0-1086 GCF_000412655.1 Myotis brandtii
CCCCCCCTCAACATGACCAATCAAATAAAATCTTAAGCTCTGCCACTTTTTACCTGTGTGAACGCCAATGTGACATCCCTCTGAGCCTCAAATTCTTTTCCTGAAAACAGGAATGAGAATAATAGTACCTCTCACGTGAAGTTGTGAAGATGAGAAAGTGCCCCTAAGAGCCCAGAGTGGCCACTGATGCTGTCTCTTATGAAACGTGTCCATGTCACAGGATAGGGTTGCACTCCTGGTCCCTATGGGGTTTGGTGGGGCCATGTGACCAGCTCCATCTGAAGAGTTGTGTCAAGTCATTTCTGAGTCACGGCATTTAACCACCCATGTGAGACTTTCCTGTGCACAGAGATGGGCAGTGTTCAAGTTGGTGGCTGCCTTAGGATGATAAGCAGAACACCTGTGGGTGGTGCCAAACACAACACGTAGGTGACGGAAGAATCAAACTCTTGTGAGTGGGTGCTTGTTCAACACATACCATTCCTCTCCCTCCCACTGGAGGGGAGGATACATCCCTGCTCCCTGAAGGTTGGCTTTGACCGTTTGATCTACTTTACTCGGTGAAATGTTAGCAGATCTGACCTCGGCAGGCGCTTTCAGTGCACTTGGCTTTTGTGCTCCTGTAACCTGCCAGGGAGCCACTAATCCCAGAGGTTTGTGGAACCCCAAAGAGGAGAACTTGAATCCTCCCGAAACTAGAGCCAAATCAGCCAAAGCGTGACCAGGAGCAGAGCCACCTCAGCCTCCCACAAACCCTTCAGAAAGAAGAATGCTTATTGTTATGTCTGGTTTGAGATGCTTTGTTACACAGCATGCCTGCACATGAGTTGACTAATACCACTTTGTTGTTTTAAACCAATAAGATTAGGGGCTTCTTTGTTACTGTAGCATAATCTAGCCTGTCCTGATCAAGGACAACGTTTAGCACCTGCAGACTAATGGCCATTCAGTAAGTGGCAGCCATTATGATGATTGCTACTTACTCAGGCATATTATCTCTAGAAGCAACACTGCCTGAAAGGTGCTGGGCACTGCACTAAGTATTCTTTTTAGTTATTATTATTATTATTATTATTATTATTATTT
>NW_005318195.1:0-1086 GCF_000412655.1 Myotis brandtii
CTTCCTCTCTTCTATATAACAAAATATACAAATGACTTATATATTACACAGACAAATAAAATAGACATTTGTTGAGGCATTGTGTTGAGGATACTTTAGCACAAGCAAATCTCACCTGTATATGGCCTAAAAATAAAATATCGTTATGTATTGAACAATATAAATGTACCCACATAGATTTCTTTCACTCAGATCCCCGTCCCCCACACCTGCTTAAATATCTGGGACTTGTCATTGATGAGGGTAATTTTCCATCATCAGAATTAAAAGACAGGTCAGACCTAAAAACAAAATAAATAATCTGAAATTGGTGTAATTGATATTTGAACCTTAATCAGGTTCTCCAAAATATGACCTATCTGTGGGGAAATAAGATATGCCTAGGTGTTCTGATGAAGAGAAAATTAGTTTTATTTATTCATTGAAAATGCTCTGCTTTTGGATTGCCAGCAACTTTTAATTATATCATTCCTGTAGAAGTATAGACACTAAGTCAGCTTTTCTGAAGTACAACAAGTTATGGGCCCCTGTCAGCCATGTAAAAATGTAAGTCAAGTAACAGACATTTATTTTACAAGAAGGGAAAGGTGCCACAGATTATTTTACACACCTTTTCAAAGATAACTTTCTCCCCAAACTCTTTTTTATGCAGTTACTTGTGTGTAAATTAGTGGTAAGGAGCCTCCCGGCTGAAAAGATATTGATAGCTTCCTCTTTGGAATGCAGTCTTCTTAGAATATTGCAAATGCATGGGAACGATGCTGACTGAGGAAATGGGGCAGTAAGAGACAGCACGGGGCTGTAAAATTGACAGAACCATTACCTGGCCACCTAAACATACTTGAATCTTGTAGAGATGGATTGGTTTAAGTGAGGAAGTGAGTTTAAATAAATTACCAAAGCTGTGTTCTTTATTTAATTTTTTACTGTTGTGTATCAAAACTATGGGAACTGACTCTAACTACATTGCATATTAAAGGCTTCTGTCACTCAAATTAGACTTATGGTATTAATGAAATTAACTGACATGCCCAGCTTGCATGAAAAATGCTGTTAAATACACACACACACACACACACACACACA
>NW_005318196.1:0-1086 GCF_000412655.1 Myotis brandtii
GGCCAGGAAGCGCAACTGAGTGAAGGCCCAATTACGGCAGAGGAGAGCCTCGGAGAGCCTCCTACAAAGGGCTTAAATGCGCTAACAAGCCATTTCAGAAGTGCAGGGAGCCCCTAATGGCCCGCCTGCTGTCAGAGAGGCAGCCGAAGGCCGGAAGGGAACCGCGGCTCCGGCTGCAGCCTGAGGCTTTGTCGTGAATCGTTCCAGTCCAGACTCAGTCTTGTTGACACGAAAAGGTGGGGGTGGGAGAGAGGAAGCATCACAAGACAAGGAGAGAAGCACAGCCATCAGGCAATTTGTGTGAAGCACAGCTCTGGATGCCCTCCCTTCTGCTCCTCAAAGACCTTCAGTGGCTCCCCATTGTCCACAGAATAAAGTACTAATGACGGTCAGAAAAGCCCACGGCCCTATCGCTGGGTTTCTCAGAGGGCAGTCTATGGGTCATGGGCATCAGAATTGTCCGGCACTTGCTTAAAAGGCAGATTTGTATGCCTCCTTCCAAGTTCCTGTGTTAGAATATCGGGGTGGGGTGGGGTAGGGGGTGGATTCTGATGATGTTTAACCAGCTTCCCTAGGTGATTCTCAACACATTCATTCATTTACTCATTCATTCAATCAATGAGTATTCAGTGAGTAGTTACCCTGTGTGAGGCACTGTGCTGGGTGCTGGGGAGAAGAGATGAGCAAAAGGCACTCACTCTCTGTTCCCCTGCGGAGCTCCTGGGGGTGGGCACGAATGGAGTCAGCACACACATGAACGGACACAATCACCGACTGGGGACGCAGCCCGAGAGCAAGCCCAGTGCCTGTGATGGCAGCATCAGGTGGGTTGAAAGCCCGACTTTGGAGCCAAACCTGGGTCTCTCTCAGCTTCGCCTCTGGCCCTGAGCATGTCCGTGCACTTCTCCAAGTCTCAGTTTCCTCCTCTGTAGAATGGGACTAATTGTGCATACCTCCTACTTTTTAAAAATTTTTATTTGAGTTTATTTGAGCCAAACTTACAACACGTTGGGAAGCAAGATCTTAAATGCTCTCCACACCTCCTACTTTTGAGAAGAGCGTGAGATGATCCATGTGAAGTGCTCA
>NW_005318197.1:0-1086 GCF_000412655.1 Myotis brandtii
GGCAGGTGGACATCCCCTGAGGGGTCCAAGACTGCGAATGGGCACAGGCCAGGCTGAGGGACCCCTCCCCACCCTGAGTGCATGAATTTTCATGCGCCAGGCCTCTAGGATATATATAAATATATATAAATACATATACACACAAGCACATTTAATAGCTAAGCCTTTCTTACAGGACTCTCCACACTCGCCGCCTGTACCAAGTCCAGTGCCAGTCACCACGGAGCTGGGAGTGGGCGCAGAGTGCTTTAAGGCTTCCTGTTGAAGGACCATTTATTGTGCCCAATTCTCTTCCTTAATTCCCGCCTTTTCTCTCTCCCTGTATGGACCCTTTCAGTCACATTTTGAACAAACTCCATTCCATCTCATCTTTGAAAGGAAAGAACTGGGGGAGGAGGGAGAAAGGAAGGAAAACCATTTTTCTGAGCTATATTCAGCGTCTCCTCCTGCCCCGAAAGCTGTCTTCACGCACGGAGAGATGCACTACGCCCGGGAGCGGCAGAGCCCTGCCCAGGGCAGCCTGTGCAGTAGCCATGGTGCAGCCCCTGGAACACAGCTTGGCCGTTTTGAAAAACAATTTGTGCAGTTGTCATGGGACCTGGTGTATCTACCTATGTTTTTTCTCCAGAAAAAAAAATGAAGACATAGTCCTGGCCGGTGTGGCTCAGTGGTTGAGCATGTGCCATGTCACTGGTCCAATTCCTGTTCAGGGCACCTGCAGGAGTTGCAGGCCAGATCCCCAGTAGGGGGCGGGCAGGAGGCAGCCGATAGATATTTCTCTTTCTCATCTGTTCTCCCCACCTCTTTTCCACTCTCTGTAACATCAATGAAAACCCATTTTTATAAAAGAAGAAGACATGTCCTCACAAACCCACACAAGCATCCGTGTGGCTTTGTTCACAACAGCCCAACTGAAACCAACACCGCTGCCTGTCAAGGACAAAGGGTCAGACAGACTTAGTGTCTATTTCATGGACCACGACTCAGCAATATAAGGGGGGGATCCCAACACACCCAGCGCCCCGAGTGCTTCCGGCTTCTACGTCCACCCACATCTCCAATGGCAGCTTTCAGAAACGGAGGCTC
>NW_005318198.1:0-1086 GCF_000412655.1 Myotis brandtii
CATAAGGGCACTAATCCCATTCATGAGGGCTCCACCCACCCTTGTGACCTAATCACCTTGCAGAGGCCCCACCTCCTAACACCATCACATTGGGGGTTAGGATTCCAATGTGTGAATTTTGAAGGGGACACAAACACTCAGACCACAGTAAGGGGTGACACTTCAGCCAGGAAGAGGGTCTTCTCTGGAGGGGAGTGAATGATTGGGTGGGGGCTGCAGGGAGAGTGGCTCAGATCAACAGCAATTTTGATGAGTAACCATGGAGATACTTCCCTCTGCCTCGTGTCCCCTTAAGAACAACTCCTCTTTGCTACTTAAGACCTTGCTTTATACAGATGCCCCCTCTTCCTGTAGCCTTCGCCCCAGCATGGAGAGCGTGTCAGACGGGCCTGTAGTTCTTGCCCCCCAGTACCTGTCCACGTGGCATCGGGCTCATTGCTTGGCCCAGGAATGGTGTGTGGATATATCCCTGCTGTGTGAGGAGGAGCTCCCTCCCTTTCTTCTCCGGTGCAATTTAGAAACTGCCAGTGGACTGGCTGGAGGGCCCAGTCGCTTCTTTAACGAAATATTCGGAGAGCAACAAGTGCAGCTGGTTTTCCCTAAATGCAGCTTTATTGGCATCTGGCTTCTTGTAATATACTTTTAATATACTATGGATGCCGTCTCTGAGTAAATCAGCAGGTATGTTTTGAAATTAAATATTTGCTAAGGGCTAGGTTCTCCTGGTGTTCAATTATTGATAACGAATTTCACAGACACTGTCTGAGACTTGATGATATATGATCTTCGAGTGACCTGCCATTTATTAGACTTTATCTGCCCATGAAATCCATTTCCAATTCAGACCATATCTACTGTGGGGATTGCTTGCCAGAAATCTATTCCCAGGTTTCTCCTTATTTCAGTGAAATATCTCTGTCTCAGCACCTTTCCCAAGGTGGCTGATCTAATCGGGGTCCAATCACTTATCGCTTCTCATTTCCTTTGGCAGGTCTGTCAAACTGGGAAGTGTGCAGTCTGGAGCCATAGGGACCCGCCCCCTTTGCCCTTTTCCTGTAGAGCCGATGGTTGGAAGATAGGAACTCC
>NW_005318199.1:0-1086 GCF_000412655.1 Myotis brandtii
TAGTCAGTGCTATAGAACACTGACTGGGGAACTTACTCTCCAGAGCAAGGAACTGTTGGGCTGATTTAACGTCTCACCGTGAGCCCGATGAACTGACTGACCCGTGGAATAACCGTGTGCACCACCACTAAGTGACTTACCGGGA
This sequence comes from Myotis brandtii, assembly GCF_000412655.1. Taxonomy (NCBI): domain Eukaryota; kingdom Metazoa; phylum Chordata; class Mammalia; order Chiroptera; family Vespertilionidae; genus Myotis; species Myotis brandtii. Next base: position 146 of record NW_005318199.1, read on the forward strand.
AGTGACAGAGGTGGAGGAAGGCTAAGTGATTAGTTGCCTTATAACCAGCTCATTAGACTTCCTTGGTGTCTCCAAGCTTCACTAACATCCCACCAGCCAGAGGTCACCTGCGGATACCCGCTCACCAAGAAGCAGTCCTCCAAGCCCCCAGGCCGCCCCACCCGCACGTGCACCAATGAGCATGTGCCGCGAGTCCGTCAGGAGCCAATCCAGGCCTGAGGATGCGCGCAGGGGCCGCTGAATGGGGAGGGGCCTCCTGGGTTTCCAGTGGCTGAGCCAGTCTGGAACAACGGTCACTACTGGGAACCCTGGACTCTAGCTGGGCCTCCCCCTCCCCAGCCCTTAGGAGAACCATCTTTCTAGACTCCTCCTTGAGCTCAAGACTCGAGGCCAATCAGTGGTTAGGGGACATTTTTCCTCCAACCATTACTTGTGGGGAAGCAGGTGATGGGCAGATTGGCGGCCATTGATCAAGGAACAAAATGCCAAGTGCACGGCCCTCATGGCCAATCAGAAGGCGCCTTGGTACCCCCTTGTTTCCTGTCCTGCGACCAAGGCCCGACCCGAAGAAAACGACACACACACAGATGACCCAGCTCTCCATTTTCATGACAATCCGGGCCTGACCTATTTCCAACCCAGTTCCCATCCTTTTTCTCATTCTCCTCCCCTTCCTCAAACCTACCACCCTCCCTCTCCCACTCCTTGTCCACTCCTCCCTGATATAGGACTTGTTTCTTTGATAGAAGCAAACTTCAGACCTATAATAAAGGATCCTATCTTCAACTTAAAACTTCTGTTACACAATATTCTCACAGATGAAGTCCTGATGAATAGGAGCTCTCTTTCCAGGATTACCAAAAACTTGAGGCAATAACTCGCCCCGAGAGAGGCTAAAACTTGAACTACTCACCTCGAGGCCCTGAAAGGTCTCTCTCCTC
>NW_005318200.1:0-1086 GCF_000412655.1 Myotis brandtii
AGAGAATTACGAAGAGAAGTTGGGAAATGCAGGCGATGTGCCAAAGGCCAGAGCTTGGTTTGCATCCCCAGATGGCAGGTGTGAAGGAAACCCTCTGTGAATCTGTGTGCACGTCTGAGCCTCTGAGAGAGGATGGGAAGGGGAAGCATTGAGGAGTCGAGTGGAGGCATTGAGACAGGCGCTGGGGAAAAGGAGACACACTTTCACTCGGCGACTGGCTCTTCCCTAGGAAGCTGAGCCAAGAGGAGTTTGAGCGGCGAGAAAGGGAGCAGCGGCTCTCAGCGGCCGACGAAAAGGCGGTTTCGGCGGCAGAGGAGATAAAAACCTACAAGTGAGTTCAGGCTTTTTACAAAAACCGCTTGTTCAGTTTGCACAACAAACTGGCACATAAATAATGGTGAGGGGACATGAGTACATTTAATTCGCACAAGGAAAATTTTCACTTAGCAAAGGAAAATAATGTTTAACAAAAATTTCCCAACACCCAACACTGGTAAAATGTAAGGGAGCTTGGTTCATGCCGGCAGAGCTGGGTGGTTTAAGAGCTGTTTTAGGAAGGCAGTTTGCTGTCTGGTGTATCAGACCTTTAAAATGACCATGACATTGATGGGCCCAGTGCTCAGCTCTGGGTAATTGTCCGTGGATATAATTAAAGGAAGAAGCTTTATGGAGGGAGCTATTGATAGCAGGCTTATATGAGAGCATATTAAAGAACAGTTAAAGAAATTATAATGTATCAACTCGGAATCTCTGGCTGCTACAATAAATAAGGACATTAGGTAGTATTAGTTTTAATTATATTGTACTCTTAATTATAACCATGTAAAATACGTTTCTGTTAGGATGAAATCTGTAAGGGTACAGTTACAGTAAAGGGAACACGGTAGGATCATGTAACATCTAATTCAGTTGTGCTGGACGGATAAAAGCAAGTGTATTCTTAGGTGGAGAATCGAAGAGCTGGAGGATGAATTGCAGAAAACAGAGCGCTCCTTTAAAGACCAGGTGGGTATACCGCCCGGCAGCTGCAGGATTCTTTGGGGTCTCCGACAGGCTAGTGCAGTGATGGCGAACCTATGACACGCG
>NW_005318201.1:0-1086 GCF_000412655.1 Myotis brandtii
CTCTTTATATATATAGATGACATTGAATAAAATAACATTATTTGAGGACCTGCTATCTACTTTGGTAAAGTGTCTGATTAAGACTTTTGCCCATTTTTAAATAAGATTGTTCATTAAATTCTTTGTATATTTTGGATGAGTCTTTTATCAAATATATCTTTTGCAAACATTTTCTCCCAGGCGTTGTCTTATCTTCTCATTTTTTTGAGCTTGTACTCAGTTTCAAAGCACAGCTCAGAGCTCAACTTCTGTGACAATGAACCTGTCTTCCCTTCCCCAGCATTCCATCTCTGTTGACTTTGTGCTGTCACATTCCTTTCACAAACATCCATGGTATTGTAAATACATGCCCACCAGATTGTGAGATTCCTAGGTAGAGGGTCATGCCCCTCATTTGTGCATTTCCAGAGGAGAGCACAGAGTCTGTCACTAAATTAAGTACTCAACACAAGTGTGTTGAGTGAACCGAGGTGTAAAATGAGGACATACACGTGAACAGGGCATCCCTGGCTCTCTCAGAAGCACAGGGAGAGGTTTTCCTTAAGTAGAGGTAGTGAGAAACAAGCTCTGCAGATGGCAATCTGGTCTTGGCTACACTACATCTTTACCCGAACATGGGTATTTTTGCCACATCCCAGTTGCAATCTCTACTGGAGAAGCCACAGGTGGGCAAGAAGCTGAATGCCCTCCCCACTCAGGACAAAGATGTTTGTAAAATGCTCTGAGGCTGTCCGTGGCAGGGAACTTTTTCATCACTGGCATGTAATTTTTCAGAGAATGTATCTGACCCAATTCTTCTCACTCCTCTTTCCATGTTTGCATATCTGCCTGACTAGAATCTGTCTGCCTCCAGAAAGTCTCTTCTGGTTTCCTGAACGGAGCTCTACACGTATGTACATGTGCGAGTCTAGGTGGTGAAATTCCTTCTGAATTCTTTCATGGGTCAGTATGTTGCAAACATTTAAATTAAAATCCTTTCCAACTCTATTCTCCCTTCTGCTTTTTCTCACGTCTCATCTTTGCCTCTTTCATTGGATTTGCAGTGTTTTCATAAATTCTCCCCTCCCTGATCCATCTAATCGTTGG
>NW_005318202.1:0-1086 GCF_000412655.1 Myotis brandtii
AAAAATCTGTGGAAAAAGCATTCTTGGGAGAAGGATCAGCATATGTAAAGGTCCTGTGTTGGGGAATGAGCAGAGCATATTCAAGGAACAGCCAGCAGGCCAGCTGGGCGGGAACGGCTCAGCAAAGGGGAGCGTGGTGGAGGCGAGGTGCCGAGGAGTGCTCCGTCCTCCTGGGCGGGCGCCGAGCCTGGGTTCCACTCTAAGTGCCATGAGAAGTCACAGGAGAGTGCTAAGCAGGGATGACGGGACCTGAGCTGCAGTTCTGAAAGATGCTTTTGGCATGGGAAGCAGAGAGACCAGAGAGAGAGCTGAAGTAGCATTCCAGATGAGGGTTGACGGTGACATGGGCCAGGGAGACGCCAGAGGGGGTGGTGAGTGATGGTTGGGTTCCAACTACATTTCGGAGGTAGAACAATCAGAGCCCGATGACTGATTGGGTGGCCTGCCACACATACCAAGTGACTGCGGACGCAGAAAACAAAGAGCAAATTCTAATATGAGCCTTAAAGGTCGTGAGCAGGATGTTCAGAATTACAGATGCCGCTCTGCAATTGGGCTGCTCCTCACGTGGCAACGTCCGGGAGCCTGCAGTGGGGTGAAGAGTAGCAGGGCCGTATTTATTTAACAGTTAGTTGTTCAAGGTTCTTCACCACACGGATGGGTCAGCGAGCACAGATGTAAACACATCAACAGGATATAGACAGAGAGGACCGACAGCCAAAGGTGGGATTGCGAGCAGTTTGCTTTTCCACGCACTTCTCTGTTTTCTAAGTTGTTTTAAATAGGGAATTATGACTCATAATTAGAAATAAATCCCTTTAGGGCAAAAAATAAATTGAATGCAGTCGTCCAGTAGAGAGGTGTGCCTTGATGGGTTCAGGGAGGCCGCCACCCTGGCTGTCTTTTTTGTTCCCAGGGCTTAGCTCTGAGCTGCAGCTTTTGATGATTTACCGACTGGTCAGCTGCCACGTGCCCCGTCCTGGCTGCCACCGCCCTCCTCCCGGCTCTCACCTGGGTTTGGGCTGCATCCGCCCTGGGCTGTGGGGACAGGACCCTGCTCGGGCGCCCGCACTGGGCCCGCACAGA
>NW_005318203.1:0-1086 GCF_000412655.1 Myotis brandtii
AATAAAGATAAATTTAAAAAAAAGAAGTAATTCCAGATAAACTGGCCCGGGGAGAACTTACTAAACGCCAGGCACTGTGTTAAGCCAGATGAGGAAACTGAGGCGGAGAGAGAGAGGTCAGAGGCTGTGCACAAGATCCCTCCCTGCTGGTTGGTGGGCTTAGGGCTGGGACCAGGATCTGAGTGGGGTGTTCACCACTTCCTGCCTCGGCCTAGATTTTACTGCTCTGTTTGGGTTTGGTTGGGGCTTTATGGGTGATTTTTGTCTTTTAACTCAGTGTTTCCCAGATTTTCAACTACAAGGCCCCAAGAGGTGAGGCGACATGCCCTGCCCATTGGTCCTCCTGTGAGCCCCGCCTCACTCACCCACCACCATGATGTTGAACTCAAAACCCATCTTCATGGCCTTGATCTTCAGTTGGTCCAGCACGGCCTCGATGCCCACATAACCAAGCATCTCGCAGGAGGTGGGCCTTGATGAGCAGGGGGAGAGGGATCGCCTTAGGGGGTCCATCGTGCCAAGGGCACAACGATGCCTGGTATCTGGGTGAGGTGGGGAGAAGAGGTTGCTGGGGCTCCAAGGAGGAACATCTGAGTTCTCATTTTGAACCCTGACTCCTTAGTTCTGCTTCCAGATACTCCCACACATTATGCCCCTGGTCCGTCTATCCTCCAGGCGCCCATGGCCCAAGGGGTTTGGTGAGCGGTGCCCAGGGGAGCTGCCTCTGGAGGGAGACTGAACTCCCATCGGATATGCACCTTCCCAGGGATTTGTTCCTCCTGTACCCCAGCTCCCACTCCAGACCCAGCCATGCCCAGGCAGACTCTCTGCTCAGACACTACCCCAGCAAAGCCCAGCGGCCGACCTGTCGGAGACAGAGAGAGAAGCAGCCTCGTGTGGCACCTGAGGCCCTGGGCTCCTGTGGGAGCTTTAGGGGCTGCCCTGTCCTGGCAGATCCTGGTGTTTGTGGTGAGGGGGAGGGGAGAGGGTGACAGTTAACTGAAGAATCAAAGCCCCACTGCTCCCTGTGACACCACCTGGGGGCTCCTCTGCAGCAGGGAGCCGAGGGCAGGGACAGGTAAGCTG
>NW_005318204.1:0-1086 GCF_000412655.1 Myotis brandtii
CCCGTCTGTGTCGTCTGTCTCCGGGCAGACTGGAGGGAAGAGCCAGCTGTAGAAATGGCTTCCCTTTCCCTCCCTCCTCCTCACACACAGTCTTATTACTCCTGGTTTTCTGCCTCGAAGCCCCGGGAGGGCTAGTAATGTGCATCGCTGGAGCCAGGCAGAGTGTCGGGCACACGGGGGCAGCACTCACTCCTCGAATGAAGGGCTCCCCCAGCTGGCATAACTGGATGAGGTGATTTCCCATATTAGACTTGGGATCAGACGTGGCCCTGGAACTAGGACTCAGACCTACAGACTTGAGTCTCCCCATGACAATGTTCTTCATTAAATGAGCCTGACTTCCTAGACTGGACACGGTGTCCACACCCTTGGAACATACCTGTTTTAACTTTGAGAGGAACTACTTTGAAGCCAATGTAAAAATACCTACTAGAAAACATTTTAAAGTTAGTTATTACTAAGTCACTAAAATGCTTTCAGGCAGTGACTAGAATACTAAATTGAATAAATTTTCGCAGCTTTGGACTTTTGGAGGTACTACAATGCCGGTCCCCAAAGTCTAATGCATATGAATGTGTTATTTTTATCTAAACAGATTTTTGCCAAATAATTCCAGTACAGTGTATATTATTAATTTAAAGCTCTCCATGTTTTAATCCTCTTAAAATATTGATGAAGGAACATAAGACTCTCTGATGAACCGCCATTCTGATGATGCATGGCCTGAAGCTGTGTTTCAAAAGAAATACGCACGATTGTATTAATGGGTCGTAAAGCAAGTTCTTGGTGCCTGTCTTTCACTAATAAATACCTGTTGTTTAAAAGTAGATGCCTCTTCCATCCCCTTTCTGGAATCCAGGACCACCCACATAGCTCCAGGCAGGAGAGGGTTATACATTGTGCGCAGGCGCCACCTAGCGGCCGAGGCCAAGCATGGCGCCGGCGCCAGCACCGCTGGGCTGTAGGCCTGCTGCCCTCACACTGAGCACAGACCCGTCCTTGTGAAATGGCCTTTGTTCTGCAAGTCAGACACGTGCCTGACTTTAAATCTGAAGACTCAACTAGTAAATCATCTTTTTTTTTTTT
>NW_005318205.1:0-1086 GCF_000412655.1 Myotis brandtii
TTTTTCATTCATTAATTAAATATTTATGAAATACCTCTATGTGACAGGCACTGTCCTAACACAGAGGTACAAGCGTGAACAAAACTGACAAAAATTTCTGTCCTCATGGAACTTAACTTTTAGATAAAACAGATAAAACAACCTAGGTAAAACGTGTAGTACAGCAGTTAGTGATAATGGGTTCCATGGAGAAAAATGAAGAAAGAATTGGAGGATGAGGACTGTTGGGAGTTGGGAAGGTTATTTAAATTAAGGTGAGCAGGGAAAGCCTCACTAGGGTGACAATTGAGTGGCGTCTGAAGGAGCTGAAAGTGAGCCATGGGAGACCTGGAAGAGCATTTCAGTGGAGGGCACAGCGGGAGCTGGAGGCGGGAGCTTGTTGGAAGGTCAGGAAGGAGTATACACTAGAGGCCTTTGGAGAGTATAGTGCACAGTGAGGGGCCAGTTTTGGAGTCTTTTTGGTGATTCGGCTACAGCAACAGTGACGTGACAAGTACGGGGCCTGCCAGGACCAGGTCAGGGAAACGCAGTCCACTCCTGGCTTAGGCCCGTCCTGGAGGCAGGGCGGCTGCGTCCGGCACTGAGTGATGGAGGTCCTCTTCCCCTGCAGGCGACGGAGATGCTGGTTCACAACGCCCAGAACCTCATGCAGTCTGTGAAGGAGACTGTTCGAGAGGCAGAAGCAGCTTCAATCAAAATTCGAACTGATGCTGGATTTACACTGCGCTGGGTTAGAAAGACTCCCTGGTACCAGTAGGCACCCGATTGAACCTGGTGGGCACAGAAACCCCTACTAAACAGTATGAAAATGATCTGAGCTCCAGGAGCCACCCAGAATTGCTGGGGGGCTGAAAGCCACATCCTGGCCTGATATAACAGAAAGGAATGGGGCCTCTTCACATTAGAAAGCATTTATTCTCTTGTCATGGACACTCTGAAATGTGTCTGCATCCTCAAACAGTTATACTCCTGCACATGCTCCCAATAGGCAGACTGGGTTCTAGCCCATGGACTTCACATAAGCTCAGAATCCAAGCGTGAACACTAGCCAGACACCCTACTCTGTCCTTGTTCCCAGGGTACAAT
>NW_005318206.1:0-1086 GCF_000412655.1 Myotis brandtii
CACTGAGCCAAACTGGCTAGAGCTAGAGATTCTTTATAAGGAGGCTACAGCTGGGCTCCTGCAGCAGAGGAGACACTGTTGCTGGGCCTCAGGAACAGACTTGAACTAGGGGTGATGCAGAGAGTCTCTGCTTTGAATGAGTAAATGTATTTTTCAGTCTAAGATACCGTTTTTATCATAGTAAAGCCAATTTTTGAAAGTGCTTCCTCTGGGCTATTCCTTGTGCTAAGTTTTTATGCAAGATTTCATTTAACATTTATATCAATCCTGCAAAATGGGCTCCCTTCTCATCCACCTGTTCAGAAAACGAAGGCACTGTGACATAGAGGGTTAGTGACCTGCCCAGGCCACAAGCTCAGCATGCTGCAGAGCCATAGGCCTTGGCCATGACCAACAGCAGGGCTGTTCCCTAGTCAACCATGTGGCCTCCATGCTTTTTATACCCTGGGATTTGTTTTGTTACATAGTCACATCCCTCCACCCTGGAGAGAAAGCCTAACTTTCGCAGGAAAAACTAGACCAACAAACAATGAAAAGTAAAGATGAGGTAAAGATGGAGAAAGGCTAGCGTGCTCTTTTCTGCTGAAACCCTCCCAGGACGTCACATCCTCATTAGAATAAAACCAAAGTTCCCGATGAGCACGATCAGACCTGTTTTCCTCCGTCTGCCCTCCATTTTACCCTGTGCTCGCTGTGCTCAATTCACATGGACCTTTTTCCTGCTTCTTTAAACAGGCCAAGTTCATTGCTGATTTAGGGCCTTGGAACTGGCTGTTCCCTCTGCCTGGATTGCCCTTTATACAAAAGTGTTCCTTATGATTATATATTTGTTTATTTTTCCAACAGTGCTGTCAAGAATTATTTTATTTTTTTTAGGTTATAAAACTTGTGCATAAATAACCAGAATTCTTATGTTTTTCTGGTAAATTGGCCTGTTCTCACATGATACGCCAGTATTTTTTCTAGCAGTATTTCTCTTTAATGACTGTTTTCTCATATACTGGCTTCCTTTTGGTTAAGTATTTCTATGGTGTATTTGTTTTCATTCTTTTACCTTCAACTTTAAAGTATCTGTATACATAAGGT
>NW_005318207.1:0-1086 GCF_000412655.1 Myotis brandtii
ACAATGGATAAGAGTTGTTCACGTTAGGACTAGGGTGGATGAATGACAATTATAAGTAGGAGTGGAGGGAATCTCAGCTCTATGACATAAATAAGGTTACTTTGTATGGGAGCCAAGAACATTGCCTTGAGAAAAGATTGTGGGGATTTGACTCATTACCCTTGTGGCTTTTAGATAAATACTAATTCTTGTGAGTTTTTAGATTTTTCTACCACTTGTGTAATAAAGCTAATAACAGTAACTCATAGCACTACTATAAGAATTAAATCAGATAAGTCATAAAAATGTTTTAGCCCTGTGCTATAATATTTTTTTTATTGTTTAGGTTATCTATTGCTTATAACCAATAACCTAAAATTTAGGGGCTTAATGTAACAATTTATTATTATTCCTAACAGTCTGAGGGATCCTAGCTCTCAGCCAGGACTGCCTATTTGGGGTTTCCATGAAATTGCAGTTGGATGTCAGCTCTGAATGGAACCACCACACGCCTTGATTGGGCTGTACCTCTAAGAGGCTTCTTCCCTTGCACACTGAGGAGTTTGTGGGGACAGTCAGCTCATGCTGCCCACCAGAATACCCAGGCCCATCCTCTCTCTGTGGCTTGGGCTTGTACATGGCATCTGGGTTGCAGGGGGAAGTCTCCCAAGTTTGACACACACAGAAGGTATATGTTTTTTTAAAGATCTAGTCTGAGAATTCCCCAAATACCATGTTTGATGCATTCTATTGGATCAATAAGTTATTAAAGCCAGCTTACATTCAGAGAGAGAAGAATTAGACTTGATAATTTGAAATGAGGAGCAAATATATATACATGGAGGGAAGGTATGGATAGCCATCATCTTTTGAGAATATAACAATTAAATAATATATTAATAATAACAAAACTTGTTGCCATTAATAAGAATATTACTGGCACTTATTAAACTCTGAACTTCAGATTCTATAGTTGTGAAATGAGATTTTAATGAGATCCTGCACATAAAATGATTGAAACACTGTCTAGAATGTAATGTAAAATTGCCTGGAAATGGTATTTGTTATTTTAAGGCATATTCTTATGCAGATAGCAGTTTAGCTTTG
>NW_005318208.1:0-1086 GCF_000412655.1 Myotis brandtii
GCTCTATCCACTGAGCCAAACCGGCTAGGGCTCAGTGGGTAATTCTTTATCTGTTCTCCATTTTAGGCAAGGTTAGTTCCCTCTCCTCAGATCATATCAGACTGCAATGTTTGATAATTTAAGTAGTTCACCTTTCCAAATTCCTTAGAGGACTGCATCTTTCACTTTCCAGTTGCTTTTTTGCATGTAGCCCAAGACTCTTCAAATCAACTCTTCTATTAAATGTTTTGTTGACATTTACACAAATGTCTTCCTCCCAGGGCCAAGGCAGCTGCCCTTTTGGTATTTTCTAGAAGACTACACGAGAGCACAGATGGGAAGAGATCCTAGTGAGAGAAAAATGGCAACCAGCTGCATTTAGTGCTTTTCACATGGAAGGGCTTAAGGTCAGAGCTGTGTAGCCATCAGGGCATATCCTCAAACTCCGCAGTGCAGGGGGCTCTGTGATCTGTGGGAAATCCCAGAGCTCCATCTGAGATGAATGAGTCACCGGGAGCTCTGTGTTTCCGACGCTGGGAATCCCGACTTGGCAGGAAATTTGTCATCGTACAGGCATGTTCCTAAGCGTCCCTCTATGATTGAGCCCCCTAAGTTAGGGAAGTGGGCCCTTCCCTCAGTTCCTGTCACACCAGCCAAAAAGATGCTGAGGAACCGCATCAGAAAATATGTCAAAAATGCTCCTTATAAAGCATTTGCATTTTTGATTCAGAAGTTCAAATTGAGCCAAATCTCTGGCACAGCTTTGGACCCTAGCTGAATCGCTTGCTTCAGGGTTTAGGAATTTCGGGCACAATCTTTAGAAAGGCAGATCATTAGAGGTTGTCCTGGCAACAAGGGGTTCTGTAGCTAGAAGAGCTGCTGCTTTTTCTGCTATGGTTTAGTTGACAGTGTTAACTGGTGCTTCCCTCTGAGAAATGGTATCGTGTGAGGCGTGAGTGGGAGGCACCCAGGGTGATTTTGGTTTTCCATTGTTTTGACTTATTGGCATATAGTTAATGACTGATTTTGTTGAATCAATACGTAAAGGTCTACAATTGTAGATTTCATTGGTATTCCCTTCCAAAACAATTATGGAAGGAATTTTGA
>NW_005318209.1:0-1086 GCF_000412655.1 Myotis brandtii
GTTGACGCTCAGCCACTGAGCCACGCCGGCCGGGCAGCCCTTACTCAAGGAAATAGCCCAACAACTCTCAACACTGAGAAGAACCAGTCATTCCTGTCCAGCCTCTCTCTAATACAAGGAGCCCCTTAGAGGGAAAAACAAAAAAGTATAAGGCCAGATTTTTACCATCTATGGGGAGAGAGAGATATAGAAAGAGACACAGAGACAGAGAGATACAGGGTGTCTACAAAGTCTGGAACACAGAGAAAATGTTTCACTTATTCAAGATACTTTTTTTGGATTAAATGATGAAATCTATAGCTTCAAATGTAGAGATATTTTGTGTGCAAAAGTGTTTGGAAGAAAAAAATCTCGAGTCTATTGCATGAATACTCACATAAAAATAAAAAATTTCCCAGGTTTCCAGGCTTTCACACATCCATTCTTCCCAAAGGGGTGTCCTTACATGTCCGTCTGATGTGCATTTATAGGGTTCTCCTTTGGGTCTCTCTGGTTTCTGCTCCCAGTGCAGATGAGCTGCTGGGAACTTGGGGAAACACTGCTCACACACAGCGAGGGCAGGTGGCACCTGGCACTGTCAGCTCCCTTCTCCCTGGGGAGGGGGCGTACGGGGGCCAAGCTGCCTTTCCGCGTCCTCCTCTATTGGCTGATTTGGGGTCTATAAAGTGCCTAAGTCATCTTTCTGAAATGTCGTCTTCTTTATACAAAGACTTACTGGATATTTCCTCAAAATTTTTTCTGTCAAAAAATGCAGCTGGCAGAAGTGCTGCTACGGATTATATGGATGCCGAGCCTGCACTGTGTGAATGAATCCAAACCGTGTATGAGCCTGCGGGGGACAGTGGGGGGAGGGGGCTGGGCATACCCACTGGGAAGGGGACCAGCTCCATGTTCTGGGTGAGGGGATTCATGTTCCTCTGTCATTCAGGTGAGTGACATTTAAATAGAAATGTCTTCAGGTTGATCTAAAAAAAAGGAATGAGCTGAAAGAAAGTGAGCAAAAGGACCATATGATCTTCAACTCCAAATATCCCAGGTATAAGAAGTGTCTGAAATAGACATTAGAGAAACACCACTCTAAACCTG
>NW_005318210.1:0-1086 GCF_000412655.1 Myotis brandtii
GTAAAAAGTGGATACCATCTTCGAAAACAACCAGTTCAACACCCTGGACATTGAGCCAAGGGATACAACACATGGAGAAGCATTCATTCAAGGAAAACCTGTTGACCCGCAGGTAGGAACCCTGGGGGTTTGGGACAATCTGGATGGGGCTCTTCCACTCCCCACCACGCTCTGTGTGCAGTCATCTTGCGAGGGTGAGGCAGGCCGTGGAATCTAGCAGTGCCGTTGGCAGAAAGGAGCACTTTATATGGAGTAAAGCAGAGGAAAACCCCTCGCCCAGGATCACTGACAGAAACACTAGTGATCTTGGCTGCAAACAAGTGAAGGTCAGTGGCACAGCCAGCCTAAGACTGTCACCCTGACCGGGGCAAGCAATGGACAATGACCAGCTGGAATCGAACAAGGAGCTGTAGGGGACTGGACAGCCACAGTGCACCTAAATGAGCTCCCACACACTCCTGGCGACTGGAAGGCTGCGCCCAGGATCAAGGCCGCACCCGTGCGCAGGAGAGAGAGGCGGCCCTAGCTGTCTACATACCCCTATGCAAACATAAAGCCATGAGCCAAACAAGAAGTGAAAGCCGAGACACAATCATAAACGCCTGACTGCTGAATGCATTTTCCAACACACACGCAACTCCATGAGAATGAGGTGAGCGCTTCACAGGCAGAAGGTGTTTGATCATAGCCTCTACTGACCACAAGCTATGCTGGCACAGGGAAACCCCTGAGAACCCACCATTTATAATAAAAAAACAAGAAGTAAAAACTGAGTGGAGATATCAGCAGTATCATACCATGGGGGAGACAGACTCCATAAATCTAGTCCAGTTAAGTTAGTTACCAAACAGTTGGAGAAAGACCAAAATCTAGAGCTGCTATCACACAGCATCTAAAATGTCTAGTTTTAAACAGAAAATTACAAGTCATGAAAAAAAACCACCAAAACCTGGAAAGTGTGACGTATATTAAAGGTAATAGAAAATAAGCAGACAGCAGACACCCTCTGTGGGCTTAGATGTTGAATTTGACAAAGACGGCCACGCAGCTAATACAGGACACATGGAGTGCTTACTATCACACCTG
>NW_005318211.1:0-1086 GCF_000412655.1 Myotis brandtii
TAGAAGAAATTATCCGCTACCCCTTGTTTATTTTTTAGGATAGATAGTGCCTAATGGTGTGTGGAGTTCACATGCCTTAAGAAATTATCTATATCCTTTTCACATTCTTGAACGATTCTGAGAAAATGATAGAGAACTGTCTGGAAACCTCCCGTAGGCTTGAAATGTTATCTGTACATGAATTATACTGTCAAGAATTTGGACAGAATAAAATTTCATGGAACTGACAGCGCCCAAAATGTTTGCAATTTAGTACCATTATTTTACAGTATACTATGTCTCTACAGATTGTAGCAGAGAGAAATCATCCTGGTTATTGGGGCAAGACTATTTGGTGATACTAAGCCAGCATAACACAAAGAAAAAAACAAACAGAGAATGTGGAGATAGATCTGGGCTGGAAAACATAGAGTCAAGAATGCCTGCATGTCCATCTGTAAGCCCCCGACAACCCATTGTCTACAGAGATAGAAATACTTCCTTCCTTCCTCAGGGACTCTTTCAAAATGAATGAAAAGTCTGCAAATAGCCATAAGCTGCTTCAAAACAAGAATGCAATGTACACATCAAATTATTAATTTTTCCATGGGCGTGAAACTTAAAGAGCCTTCCTAAAATGTTGCTGCAAAGGACAAGGAACTGAAAATTATATGAAATATTATAAATATAGAAGACTTAGATGAAAAATCTAATCAAATAATTAGCAATGGTCACACCAACAAAATAAACACAAAATTATGTCATAACTCTTCTGAGTTTAAAAACATAAATATTAGAATACTCATATCAAAACCAACTAGCATGTTCTAAGTAAAATTACCAAAAAGAGACCCATGCCGAAATTTCTGAATTATAAGAATAAAGAAAATAAATATCTTACACATTTGCAGGGGCAGAGAGATGTTACTCACAAAGGAATTTTTAAAAATTAAAAAATAGAACATAACCACCACCATCAATAACAAAAGAGATTGTACTGGCCTCAAAACCTCTCCAATGGGAAAAAAAAATGCCAAAATAAAATAGGGAAACATCTATAGGATATTCTGAGGGTAAAGTTGCGACACAAGAATATTTTTTCCTGCC
>NW_005318212.1:0-1087 GCF_000412655.1 Myotis brandtii
CACACACACACACACACACACACACACAACTACTCTGTTCTAGAGATTTGACGTGAGCATAGATTTGGTATCTCAACTCATGGTTTTCTCTCTCTGTGTCTCTCCTTCTCTGTCTTCCTCCTTCCCTCCCTCCTTCCTTCCCTGTCTTCTCTTCTGAAAAACAAACAGCTTGGTTCCTGGGCAGCTGAGCTTTAAATTGGAAATGCAGTCTTCCTTGGCAGAACAGCAGTGTCACAGCCTCCCCACTGCTCGGAGCAGCCTGTGACATACACCCCTGCAGGCGAGGCCATAAAGGGCTGTGTAATATCCTGGAACCACCCCCCCAAAGGACCTCCCTGCACGTTTCCTTTAGGATTCTACTCCAGCGCTGCATTTCCTCTCCTCTCCAGCAGTTTCTCACCCTGGATTGATCTTTTGCTTTTTTTTCTCTCCACTTAATTACTGATCCCATCCCTTGGATCATTAGAAACCACCGTGGCCCTGACAATGAGGACCACAACAGACGTCAAAGGGAAATGTAGAGGGACCAGTGCCTGGGAAGTCTGACAAGGCGCTCTGGCAACGCCCCCACCTTCAGAAGATAAATTTTCTAGGCTGCTTCTGAGAGGCCCAGGCGCAACCAGGGGCTCTTATCTATCTCTTCTCTCTGCTGATCTCAAAAATGCAAAAGTTGGGTTGAAGCCAGCTCCTACCTGGTTCTGATTCCCTATCACCTAGATGATTGTGGTCCCTGATAAGTCTTCCTAACTCCAGTAGTCACCCACTTGCAGGTAAAGGAGAATTCTTTACCTTTAGTCAGTCCTACAACATAGATCATGATGACAATATCATCGTAAAGTTTGTTGTTGATACTGCAGTCACTTTTGAAATGTTATAACCAGAGCCAGATGCAAGAGGATGCAAACACTGAAGTACATTTAAGAATCACATTTACTGCCCTGGCTGGTGTGATGCACCAAAGAGTCACAAGTTCGATGCCCCATTAAGGGCACGTACTTGAATTGCAGGTTCGATCCCCGGCCCTGGTCCAGGCAAGTGCAGGAGGCAACCAATCAATATGCCTCTCTCTCATATCGATGTTTCTCTT
>NW_005318213.1:0-1087 GCF_000412655.1 Myotis brandtii
CTAACTTTGCAAATAAGAAACCTTAGTCTATTTGACTTGTACTAGTTAACTCAGGCTTTTTAGGGAAAGAGTATATAGAGTGTTTTCAACTCTATACTAGTATGCTCTTTCCCGTCTCCTGTTGTACATGGATATATGGCCTATTTTCAGTCTTTGTCATAACAAATATATAAAATATAACCTAATACACATTCCTAATTGTATTAGTGTGAATATACTAGTATAATAGGGATATTTACCCTGGAAGTAGTTTTATTACATAAAAGTATAAATGCATGTTCTTTTGCAAAATATTATCAAATCTTTGGATATAGTTATCCTATTTTGGGTTTACTTGAGGAATGTATAAATGTATCCATTTGACTATAGAATATGTTGTCAAATTGTATTTTGTTCTTTTGATAGATAATTAATAGTGTATTAGGATACACTTATTTGCACATATCTTGGCAAGAGCAGGATTTATCATTTATTATGTATATTAAGGACATTTATATTTTGGGCATGTGCAATGCCATCAATGAATAAAAATACTTTACCTAATTAAAATTTAGATATATGTATTGTTTTAATGGCATGTTGATTTTGTTTATGTGAAGAAAACCACATCTTTTAATAGTTATACATCTTTGTTTTTTGTTTAAACATATTTTACTTTTACCATCAAAAGGATAAACTTTGACTCATAAATATTAATTTTCCTATAATGTATATGGTTTGATTTATAAATATTTTGTAAAATCAGGAAGATATTTTTTTCAATATTTTGAAGATATAAATTTAGTTGAAATATTTGCAAAACCACTCAGTGAAAAATAATTCACTTTAATGTTGACTTGTGATTCTTCCACTTTTTATGACAATTGTTTAGAGAAAATAGTTTTATTTCTGGACCATTTTCTCAATTATTGTTTTCTCTCCTTCTGCTAATAAAACAGTTTTAAGCATTGTAGTGTTTTTCCCCAATGATTTAGTATCTCATTACTCTTCCTTTGCAGACTTTTATCTGAGAATTTTGTCTAGTTATTCTTCCAGATACATTGATATATGATTTTAAAAAGACACAGACATCATTCTTTTACTTAAA
>NW_005318214.1:0-1087 GCF_000412655.1 Myotis brandtii
GGGAGGGAGTAGGACAAGTAACTGTGTCCTTCATCTAGATTTTAAGCTCCTAAGTATAAGTGACTGAGCCTTATTGCACAAGATTGCAAAGTGAGCCAGGCAATGTCCCAGGTCAAAGCCATTTAGGACTTTAGCAGTTGTCTTATATGAATCCTTTATGAGTTTAACTCTTCTCCATCTCTCTTTTCTAGGATTAACAATAACCTCAATTTTCCTGAGAATTTCTTATTTTATCATTGAAAGTCCCAGGAAATGCTTTAGTTCTAGGCAAAGCAGGATGAATGATCAACCTAAACTTTTTTTTTCTCTCTTTGGGATTCTACCTCAGCCCCTTTGTATTGCAGGGTTCCTGAACTATTCCTGAATATAACCAGGACTCAGCCTCTATCTGCGGATATCTTAGTCTCCATCTTTGCCCACATATTGCTATTAAAGTAGTATGTCTTGGACTCCTCAGATGGAAACAGAGTGCTGCTAGTGGAAATGGTAGAGTTTGGGGGATAACAGTCAACGTTAAAAATAAGGTTCCTCGTTGTACACTCTGTGCCTGTTTTTTGTCTAAAACAATGTAGTGCATACCTCAAGGATTTATTGTTTTCTAAAGACCTCCATGACCTCACATCAAGTATAATAGAAGGAACACATCAAGTACATAGAAGGAAATCACATCTTCTTAATGGAGAAAGTTTTACTCTATTTTGGTAAATTCATATAGTGATCATATTGTTTCAAATGAGCATTTACCTATAGACTGGCTGATTGGTTTATCTTCATGTGCAACTAGAAACAGACTGAATTTGATGATCTAAGATCAAGGATAGCTGAATGATTCTTAAAACTTTAAATCATTAAACTATTACAATTTTACCGTTTTTAGATAATCACAACTATTTAAATTCACTACATATTTTAGGACATATGAACATTTCAAATATTACTATTATGAATTCCTTGCTAATCATATGCATGGCATCCTTAAGCTAATTTAAAGAGTAATTATGTATTTTCTTTCATTTCTCCCCCTTCTTCCTTCCTCATCCATCTAAAATGTCACTATAGCCCTAACCGGTTTGGCTCAGTGGATAGA
>NW_005318215.1:0-1087 GCF_000412655.1 Myotis brandtii
ATCTCAGGGCTGATTAGTATGCCCCACCATAGACTAGGCACAATGGTGTTGCTTGTGAGGCAGCTCTTGGCTCAAGGCTGAGGATACATTAACTAAAACTAACCAAACAGCAAGGTTGGATGAGAAACATAGTGCCAGGTGAAGACAGACTGACTTCTCAAATTGTGAGGAGAAAAGATATTGCACAAAGAAGAAAAGGCTTTATGGGATTTAGAAGTCCCAGGGGCTTAGAATAGCAGACGTCAAGGTGAGAGATGGGCTGCTTCCTTTTGGAGATTCCAGGGAGAGTCTGTTTCCTGGCTCCTCCACTTGCTAGGTCGCCAGCATTCCATGGCTGTGGCAACATGACTCCAGTCTCTGCTCTGTGGTCCCATCTCCTGCTCATCTTCTGTCCTCAACTCTGCCTGCACACACTTGGTAATCCACTGTATTAGTCAGGGTTCTTCAGAGCAGCAGGAGGTCATGAGGACTTGGCTGGTGTGATTACAAAGACTGAGAAACCCCAAGATCTGCTACCTTGTGGGCCCAGGAAAGCTATTGGTCTAATTTGGCTACTTAATAAACAGGAGGTGTGTGGATTAGCTACAGGTCAGTCAGATAGATACCTCAGGTCCTGAGACTGAGGACCTGAGAACCAGAGGAGCTGATGGTTTAAGATCCAGTGTGAGGACAGAGGCCTGTGAGATGAGATGTGATGTCCCAACACTACGGTGATTCATGAATTTAGGGGTGAGTTCCTCCTTTTGTTCTAGTCAGGCTCTCAGTGCATTGATGCTGTGCACATAGGGAGGGTAATATCCTTTTAGGGTCCACCACTTCAAATGCTAATCTTCTCTGGGAACTAGCTCAGAGAAACACCCAGAAATCATGTTTATTTGGGCTCCTGTCCTGTCCTGTGGGCTGTGAAACCAAGGCATGCAATTAACAATCCCAGTCCCCATCTTAAAGCCTTCATCCCATCTGCAAACTCCCTTTAGCCTTATTAGGTAACATTCCCAGATCCCAGGGATTAACACCAGGATATCTCTGTGGCCTCATTACTCAGGCTCTGGAACCAGCCTTCCCGTCCTGCACAGGTGCTCGCTCT
>NW_005318216.1:0-1087 GCF_000412655.1 Myotis brandtii
CCACATGAGC
This sequence comes from Myotis brandtii, assembly GCF_000412655.1. Lineage (NCBI taxonomy): Eukaryota > Metazoa > Chordata > Mammalia > Chiroptera > Vespertilionidae > Myotis > Myotis brandtii. The sequence continues at coordinate 11 of NW_005318216.1, forward strand.
TGACAGCCCCCCAGGGCAACTCCTCCCATGTCTCCCCACTTACTGTGCTCCATCCAGCTGGGCTCCTGACGTTGCTTGAACAAGCCAGCCCTGCTCCTGCTGTCAGTCTTTGTCAGGGCTGATTCCTCTTCCTGGAATGCTCTTCCCCTAGATGAGCATGGTTGCTGTTTCCCTATTACTCAGATCTCAGCTCAAACATCCCCTCTTCAGTGAGTCCCCCCTTTTTCTGACTAATGGAAAGTAACAGCCCCCTCCACGGCTCCCTATCACCTGAAGCGACTGTATTTTTTCATAGCCGTCACCGTGATCTGAAATGATCTTATTTAGTTCTTGTGTATTGTCTGTCTTCCCCACCAGAATGAAAGCTGTATGGTGGCGGGAGCTCTGTCCCCAGCAGCTAGCACAGTGCCTACCACAGGGTTGTCAGGGCCGCCATGGAAGGTGGTAAAGGTTGTTCACTGCACCGAGCTCTGGCTGAGGGGCTAGTGGTGCTGATATCCAGCCTGCTCTCTGCTCTCCATGCTGTGGGGGACCCAACAGGTTGTCCTCTGCTATATTCTAATGCGTGTCAATGGGCTGGCTGTGGCTCTGTGATGGGTGATCAATACATACTCATTAAACAAGTGACTGACTGACGGATGTGCAGACCTTTCCTTGCTTTATTCTGTGGAACGTCTTGCTAATTCCCTTCTTATGGCTGTGTTTCTTCATCTATTATCGGGCTAATTAATATCTAATAGTGTAGTTATGAGGATTAAATGAAATAGTTCAGTAAAAAGCTGGCACAGGTATGATTTCATTTGTAGGAAATATCCAGAGCAGGCAAATCCATAGAGAGAGAAGGCAGATTTCTGTAGTTGCTGGAGCCTGGAGTAGAGGGGAAATGAGTGGGTGCTTAATGGGCAGGGGGTATCCCTTTGATGTGACAAAAATATTTTAGAACTAGATACAGTGATGGTTGTACAACCTTTTGAATATAATAAGTGCCACTAAACTGTGTACTAAAATGGTGAAATTTTTGTGATGTGAATTAGGTTATGTTATATGAATGCCTCAATTTTAAAAACAAATAAAACA
>NW_005318217.1:0-1087 GCF_000412655.1 Myotis brandtii
ATCTACTAAATGACCCTGCTGTGGCAGCCACTTGAAGAGTTTCAGCACTCAAGGCATTTGTGAAGCTTTTGGGGGAGAAAATGGAATGTTTTCATGTAAGCAAAATGTAAGGGATGATGCCCCTAAAATATGTGTCCTAGGAGCTGGATCATTTCCCCGTGTTGGGCTGGCAAGAGTGATGATGACAGGGAGCCGTTCCTTCCCAGCTGTGTGCTGTCGGAAGCTCTACGATATTCTGATGCCTTCTGCTATTTCATTTTTTTTTTCAAGGTCCTTTAGTTTTGACTTGATGAGTCAACAAGGTACTGAGATCAAGAGTACTTGCTGTTTAGTCAGCTCTTTTCTGAGAAGGATTTTTACTTGTTATTTTTATATTAAAAAACAGTTTCTTGCAACATGTAGGAAATACCACTTTATACTTTCATCTTTGCTGAAATGCAATTTCACTTTCATGGTTCACTTTCCTGGCCCTGAGGTCTCTGTGGGGTCCTGTGGCTTTGCTCAGACCTGAATCTTTCGCCCTGGTTGGTGGCTTGGCATTGGGACTCCTGCAGGGCATGTGTCTGTCACCCAGAGGCGTCCATCCTTGGCTTGTCGATTGCTGTCAGCCATAGGGAAAGACACTTCTTTTCCTTTTTCTACTCTGCAGTTGCAGTTTCATTTCTGCAAATGTAAAAGAGAAGAAACATTGCAGGGACATGATGAACTTCAGAGACAGCGTTTCTTCAATTGGGAATTTTCTATTTTACTTCTAGAAGATTTGTTTATTTCCTTAGTTAGCGTCCCTCCAACCCCCAAGACATGTGATGCTTACATCAGGCAGATGCTGGTGCCCAAGGCCCAGTGCACTCTGTGGGAGGGTAGGCTGTCCGGGACAGTGTGTGCTGGGGCCAATCAGGGCCCAGAATTAGAGACCTTGGCCTCAGGTCTGCTGCCGAGTGACTTAGTCACTGACTCGGCCTTTCCATCCATTCCCTGGAGGTAAGCCACAGTGCCAGTCCCACAGGGTCTGGGGACAATGAAGTGAGATGTGTGAGTCACCAGGCACAGCTCTTGGCACAGACCAGGTGCTCGGTGAATGTGAGAC
>NW_005318218.1:0-1087 GCF_000412655.1 Myotis brandtii
CACCCTTTGAAGAACATCCCTTGAACATTCTCAAATCAAGACAAGCACACTGCGTTAACAAAAGACACCTAATTATAAAAGTGTGCCCGTGCTGATTTCTTACAGATGAGGGTAAGTCAGATTTAAAGCTGACAGTGAGGAACAAAGCAAAGAAAAAAGGCAAAGGAAAGGAGAAACCAATGGGGAGGGGGGGGCGCGTGCAGGGAAATGGTGGAAAGAGAACGCAAAGGCAATGCTAGTGTGAAGAGTAAGTGACGAATTCTTCAAGTGCTAGGTCTATCACGAAATATGTACCCCATGTGAATGTGCTAAGAGTGCACAGAGCTGTAATGATCCCCAGGTTTGGGGACTGCCAGAACCACCCCATTCATTCACATCCACAGTTTCAATGATTCGTCTGGGCAACCGGCCACCCCCAGGAGATGCTAACCCCAGAGACACCAACAGTAGTCAGCCTGAGGATGACAGCTTATCTTGCTTAGGAGCTGATTCTAGCAGAAGTGGCTCTCACAGGGTTCTCAGTGTCCTGTTTCTCCAACGTGATCCCTGGTCTCTCAGGAAATGACTTTCCTCTCCCAGAGTAAACTAAACAAGACACTCAGAACAGTGTTCCCGCTAAATCCTCCCATGCTGGTGCTATACAGTCCTTTCAAAGAGCAGCTCCTGTGAGTAACTGAGTCCAAACCTCCCAAGGGTTGGCTATACAAAAGCCTGTGCATACCAAGCAAGGCATAACCCCGGCCTGGTCATTAGCCCACTTGGTGCTGTGCCCCTCCCTCTCTGAAATAGTCTTCCTTGGCACTGCTCTTAGAAACAAGTACTCCTTCTGCCTCTCCCTGAATTCCAGTATTGTCAGCCCTGAGCAACTCACAAAATTCCTCTTAACAGATCTCTCTCTAGGGCTGCACAAAAATTCAAAACTCACCGTCAGCCCTGGAGAGGCCAGAGCTCCTCATTAAAAGTATGCGTGCTAAGTTACAATAATGAATTCTGGGCTAATAACTGTAGTTTTCTGTTCAGTCAAAGTGATTTAGGATGAGCATTTTCATGATTAGCGCCCCATTATTTACAATTGGGATAAACTGCC
>NW_005318219.1:0-1087 GCF_000412655.1 Myotis brandtii
GGTCAACACTCAACCACTGAGCCAGGCCGGTCGGGCTGGTGAGTAATTTTATTACAATAGTCTCCCCTTATCCACAGGGGACCCTCTCCCAGCCCCCCATGCTGCCTGACACCCCGGATAGTACCCAACCCTACAGACTATAACCGTACCCTTATGCTACCCTACCTGTTATACATACCTATGATCAAGTTTAACTTATAAATTAGGCCCAGGAAAAGATGAATAATATCTAATAACAAAAGAGAATCATTACAACAGTAACAAAAGTTTGTGAGTGGCTCTGGGCCGTCATCAAGTGGCCCTGGAACACAGCTCTGACACCCACCAGCCGCGTGGGTCACCGAGACACCACTGAGCGAGTAGGAGGCGCAAGCAGCGTCTACAGCGAGGCCCAGGCGGGGCGGGGCGGGCAGGACAGCACGAAGTTTCTCACAAAGTTTAAAACTTAGGAATTGTTTATTTCTGGAATCTTCCATGTAATGTTTTTCGACCTCGCTGACCGCAGGTAACTGAAACCTCAAATCCGGATGCCTATCTATTGGCTGGCGGGTGAGTGTGGCGGCGACGGCTTACCCTCGGGGACCCTCTCGTCTTCCAGCTCACGTTCCCGGAGCCCTCGGTGGACAAGGTGTGGCCTCTGGCACTTTCCCTTCCACGGGCCTACGTTACAGGTAGCACATCTTCCCTTCAGCAGACTCAGCCAGGGTCGCAGGTGACCGAGGCCAGAATCTACTCAGCCACAGAGAAGTGTGGGTGGGAGGGGCTGCAGCAGCCGGGGACCCTGCCGTCTGCTCTCACACCCCTTTTCTGGGGTCTCACGGCTCACAGGTTACGGGTGAGGCCAGCGGACCACAGGTCTGAGCCCAGCAGACGTGGGCTGGATGCCTGGCTCTGCCCCTTCCCGACCCGTGACCTCGGCAAGTTCCCCAGCTCTGTGGTCGCAGCCATGTGCGGAGCGTGCGGCCGGCCTCCGGATGGCTGTTCCGTGAGCCGGATGAACAACATAAAGGCACTCAGGACAGTTCCTGTGAGCTCTCGCTTTGCCTACCGTTGTCCGCCTGCAAACAGTCTCAGTAAACGAATCGTA
>NW_005318220.1:0-1087 GCF_000412655.1 Myotis brandtii
GTTCCATGCAACCTTGTTGATTACATTCTATCAGTTAACTCACCCAAGCCATTAACTTGTAGAGTATCCCACAATCTGAATGGCTTGATTGCACAGTCATGGAACGATTCACTATGTACTTCTGTCTTCTGCATGTCCTGAAAATTGTCAGCTGGATCGAAAGGCTTGAACTGCCTCAGATTTAACAGCTTCAGTTTGGGCTTTGAGAAGCAGAACAGTGAGACAAAAATGTGTATGTTGTTTGAAGCTACCAGTTTGTAATCATGTTTTCACGATGGCTCCAGGAAACTAAAACACCAGTTAAATGAATGGCATATTGGAAGTTAGAGTGCTGCTATCAACATATGTGCAATAGCCCTGAGTGGCTCATGACAAAAAAAGGGTTCGTGGAGAACAACAGTAGATTACTGAGACTTTAATAAAATAGTTAATCACCACCTCTAGCATCAGCAGTCCTTGATATGGTTTCAAAACTGCAAAATATACATCAAGCTAAAGGACAACGGTACTCAGCGATTGAATTTACAAATGCTTTTGTTCTTCATCTCAGTCTTGGAAAGGAGCCAACAGCAGTTTGCCTTCATGTACAGGTACTCAAAGGACTCCTGAAAGCAGCTATACTTATGGCTACAACTACTTACAGCAAAATGATATAGTTTAAAATCAGCAAAAAGAAAACGGTGCATGGGTGAAGTCTAGGAGAAAACAGACGCAAGCCTGGTTTCCTGTATTCACAGGGTTATTTGAAATCACCAGCTTGTCATTATTTGATAGGGATTTGGACTTGATGCAGAGTCCGAGTGTGGAAATACACTTCTTCTTGATACCATGATAGTATCAGAAACTGAAGAATAAACTAGACTGACTGACATGCACAGGTGACACGGTTACCTAACAGAGGCCCATGTATAGGTCCAGTAGAGATACCAGGTGAGGTTATCAGGAAGAGCCTGGGCAGGAGTCACCTGTAACATTCCATAGGCAACTAAAAATAAACTGCTGTTGCCCAGGTGTGGCTCAGTGGTTGAGTATCCATCGACCTATGAACCAGTTTCAATTCCTGGTCAGGGCACATGCCTGGATTGTG
>NW_005318221.1:0-1087 GCF_000412655.1 Myotis brandtii
TCACTCCTTCATTCACAACATACCTCCTTCAAAAGGAATTTGAACTTAAACATGTTCGTTTGTTTCATCGGTCACACGTTCTGTCTGCCCATGCGTCCTTCACTGTCCCATGCAGCGCAGGCAGTGACTACTGCAGGGAAAACTCTCCAAGTCCCTGAAGCTGACCAGCTTCAATTCTCTATTATTTCTCGAAAGTAGAGATTTCTTTTTATTATTCCTTGAATCAGCCTCCTAACTAAAACCTTTTAAATGCAAAAAGCTAACACAGTATTCTGTGCCCTAACGTTTTCCAATTCATATTGGGCACCGCCGAATGAAGAGTAAGTTCTGTCTCTGACTAGGCCGCACGGCGAGCCTTTACCTTGCTATTCCGGAATGCCATTACCTTCCTGTCAGCATGAATCCCCTGGGAAACAAGCCAGTTCCAGAGGACAGAGCGTGCCACGTGGCATGCACCCGGGCTGGCCCTAAGATGCACCCGAATGTCCCTGCACTGGCCCCGACGTAGAACACAACCTCTGACTTAGGGCTCGCTCCTCGGAGAACCCGGGAGCTGCAGGTGGACTCACCTGGCGAGTTCTGGGGAGAGGACACAGGGGAGCCGCGCGGGGACTGACAGTAGCTGGGGTGGAGTAAGGCATGTGGAGGCACATAAGACATTATCTCTTCTTCAAATAAACTGGGGAAAAACAAGAAACAAAATGCGCACTTTAGCCAACGAGGTGGGGAAAAGCCGTGTTTCCACACTAAGACAGTCGCTCTCTCCTCCTGGCCCGCCCCACCCGAGGTCTCGTCCCCGTCCCACGTCCCACGGGGAGCGCTGTCCCTCTGCCCACTGGCCAGTCCCCGCACAGACTGGCTGCTGCGGCCGCTCCCGAGAAACCTGTGGCTACTGGTCTGTTTTCCTACCGACGTCGGACAATGTCGTTTCTGTTTTGCCACTTTAATGCGTGAGTGTGAGTTCACATGTTCGTGTGCAAGAGAACCTGGGTGTTTTAATTTGGGAATAAGATTCCAACACAACAGACATCTACTGAGAGCCCCTCCTGGATACACGAAGCATGTGTCACAGCTTCATCTGAGAGAC
>NW_005318222.1:0-1087 GCF_000412655.1 Myotis brandtii
TCTGAGTGTGCATATGTGTATGCTGTGTGTGCATGTGCACACACTTGTGTGTACAGTGTAGTCTGTGTACGTAAGTGCACTGTGAGTGTATATGTGTGCCTATACACATTGATGTTGGTGCTGTGTGCATGTGTGTACTCATGTGCATGTGTGACAGGGTGTGTGCATGTATTGTGTACTGAATGCCTGTGTGTGCATAAGTAACCAATTCTGTGACTGTAGGGACAGCATGTAACTCCCCAGGCTGAGTGTCCTCAGGACTAACATGAGAAAGTTGAGGCCGTTATCTCTGAGCTGTGCCACCAGGCCCCTTTGCCTTTGGGTCAGGTCTTGCCATTCCTCTGACCAGGCTCGTTCTGCAGAGAGCTGCCCTCGGGGGCTGTTTCCCGGCCCCCTGCCCTTCACATCTGGCTGGAAGGAGACTGAGGAGAGCAGGCAGGAAGCCCGGCATCTCTGCACCCTGGGCAGTGTTTCGGGCAGGGCTGTGCTTCCTCCGTGTTCAGCTCCCCAGCCAGTCTCCCTGGCCAGTCCCCAAACCTGGTCACTCTGCCACTGATTCCAACGCCCCCTTGGTTTCTGAGCTCTTCCTTCACCTACAGTATATCGTCTGTGTCAAGTACTTAAAGTGGTTCCGCTTCCCTGCAGGATCCAACTGGTATACAGTCTCTCCTCGTCGGTTCCTCTCCTGAAAGACAAGTGTCATTCAATAAAGCTTCTGTCACCAGACACAAGCTGTAGATCAGTGTGTCCACCTGGGCACACACTCTGCTGCGGCACCCCCGGGGGGCACACCCATGCCTCGTGGGCCCCCGGGAGAGGTGGGCAATACGTGCCTCACAGATCCTGTTGTCAGGACGTCTGCGGTGAACAGGCCTGGGGTCACAACAGCTGCCATTTCTTCCGACAGCCGGGAGGTCCCAGGTGTCCTTCTAAAGCACTTGGCACGTACTTTCTCACTTAATCTCACAACAGCTCTCTGAGGAAGGCGATGCTTCGCTGCCAGCTTGCGGATGGGAAAAGAAAGCGGGTAAGTGCTCTGAGGTGGCACAAGGGTGGGACGAGGCCAGCATGGCGGGGGGGGGGGGGG
>NW_005318223.1:0-1087 GCF_000412655.1 Myotis brandtii
GATGTTTCTATCTCTCACCCTTTCCCTTCCTCTCTGACACCAATAAAAGCATATATTAAAAAAAATAGTGTGGACTTTGCAGGCAGGGAAGACTGGTTTGAATCCTGGTTCCACTGTGTTGGTGGCTGTGTGAGCCCAGGCACGTGGCTTCACCTCTCTGAGCTTTGGCACCCTCATGGAGGTCATTGTGAGGGTGAAGTGCGAGGGTGCCCATGAAGCATGTAGGGGACGCAACTAAAACGACTGTCCTTTTAAAGAAAGGCAGGCAGGGGGTGGGTGGTCCAGAAGTCCAGCCTGGTCCCCCCCAGCGCTGGAGAGAAGCTAGGAGAAGGCCAGAGCTTTGCCTCTGTCTCCGAAGGGCAGTCCAGAGCGGGGGCAGTGGAGGGGAGAGGTGTTTGTTTGAACAGCCAGAGATGCTGAGAGGCCCCTGGTGTCTGTCCATTAGCCAGTTCCTGCTGAGTCGTGGGGAGTTGAAGGCTGCGGAAGTGATGAGCCATCGCAGCTGTGCGGTACTTTCTCCGCTGAAAAGCAGTTTCCAACTCGTTATCTTCCTGCGTCCTCACAATAACCCTGGTAATTGTTAGCTCAGGGACCAGGCTTCCTGTGTCAGTGGGGAGATGAGAGCCCAGAGAGGTCAACTGGCCCGGCCAAGGTCACACAGCACACAGCGGCCAGAGACAGGGAAGATGGTGGGTGACTGTTTCTAAGCGACGGTGACAAGCAGTGGGGCATCCCTCCCGACTGCGCTCTGGCTGCTGGCTGCAGTGCTCGGAGGCCAGATGTCTGAGTTCAAATCCTGGCTCTGTCACTTTCTAACTGCATGCTTTGAGGAAGTCACTTAACCCCTGTCAGCCTGGGTTCCTCATCTGTCCCGTGGGGAGAATAATAGTATCTATCTCACAGGGCTGTTTGGGGGAGCTGCGCAGATGGTATATGTCAAGCATGTGCCTAGCCCACGGCAGGTTCTCTGTCGTATGGATAGCTTTGCTGTTCCCAGATGACATGTGACCCTAAAGTCACATCAGCTTCTGGGCTCAGTTTTTCATCTGCCAAAGGGGCACTTATTTGGTGCCGAGCACCCACCGAG
>NW_005318224.1:0-1087 GCF_000412655.1 Myotis brandtii
AAGCCTGCAACGGAGATACTAGTATGTGCCCTTGACCAGAACCGAACCTGGGACACTTCAGTCCGAAAGCCAATTCTTACCCACTGAGCCAAACCGGCCAGGCTACTTTCCGAGTTCTTAAACACAGCACTGAAACTTCAAAAATACAACTACTATATTAATAATTAAAACATAACAACAGAAGTTAATACTGTCAGTGTGAGAAGTAGGGAAAATAGGTTCTATGGTATAAGTTAATTCAGGTTTATATCAGATTCCACATACACACACTTATATACACAGGCACACAAAGTACTCCTGTACATATTATGGACTAATCTCTATTCATAAATCCTTTTAAAGAAAGTAAGTTAACTATAGATAGGAACAAATAAATAACAAGTATGACAAAAGAATTCACACAATACAAATTATATAAGAGAGCCAAAGAGTTCATTCATTCCAAACGCATTTCTTATGTGCTTATTTTCAGTAATATATGATGCTAGATGGTAGGGAGATTAAAAATATATGAAGTAAGGTTATGTGGGGTATAATATGCATAAATATAATTGTCTCCACAGACATCAATTTTAACCCTTGATTACATACTTACATTTAAGCTTAAACCTATTCACCCAATTCCTTTGACAATTGCCAAAAGATGGTGAATACAGCATAGACTATTACTGTCATCAAACTTCTATTCTACCCTTTTTTATTTTAGAAATAGAATTTTTGAATCTTAGATGGGCACATAGCTGCTTAGGTAAGACAATTTTTCCCAGCTCTCCTGTAGCTAGTTGTAACCACGTGACTAAGTTCTTGTCAAAAGGATACAAGCAGAAGTGATGTGTAGAACATCTGAATTATACCCTTAAAGGGAATGACTGCGCTCCTCCCCTTCTTCCTCTCTTCTCCCCTTTTGCATTTCCAGGAGCTGGAGCAGCTGAAGCAGACCCCATAGACCATGAAAGAGGAGCTGATAGACCAACAGCCTTTGGGCCAAAGGTACACACACATGGAAGCGCCATATCAATCCCAATTGTTATCATGTTTAATCCACTATTATTAGCTGCCTCCTTAGCGCAGTAGGCAGCGCGTCAGT
>NW_005318225.1:0-1087 GCF_000412655.1 Myotis brandtii
TGTGTGTGTGTGTGTGTGTGTGTGTGTGTATTACTAATATGGTGACATAGGGAATTGTCATATTGCAACAGATCCTTAACCAATTAGCCTAGTATTCCACTATCTATCTGTATCCTAAGGGCTGTACTATGGAAGTACAATCTTATTATCCTTGATTCCAACCCTCAAGGTAAGGCATTTATCTATTTTGCTCATAGGTTGATATGGTTTTATCAGTGACAAATGTGTTTACGTTTTCCTTAAACCAATTTCCAAGTTAGGACCATAGATGATAATATTTTACCAACTTACGCGTTCAAATGGGCATTATGCACTTGAGAGTAGCTACATGTTTTCCTATGATGCTACTAACTCATGGTGTAGCCAGAAAAATGCTGAATTGTGAGCTGGGCAATCAGGCTCCCAGGTGTGAGTTCACAACTGATTGGAAAGTGTGTCTTTCATCAAACTACTTCCCCTTCCCCACTCTCAGTTTTCTCATGTATAATGGGGGAGGATTGATGATCTCTCAAATATTTGCAAGCTCTAAAATCATATGAATCTACGGCTCCTATGTCCCAAACCTTGGGGGGATTCTAGAAATTGGCTTTTATCGCTTATGATGTGTTCTTTTGCATTTCCTCAGTGGTTACAACCCCCCTCCCCACCCCCCTCCACCCCCATGGAAGGCAAATTTGATTTTCAACAGTTAAAGATCATTAAGGGCTGAGCCTAGGGATTAAAATGTTTGATCAAGCTGGTTATGAGCATTTTAGTTCAAAAAATGAGCTGTGACCATAAACTGATAAGATTGGTTTGCTCAAGGTGTCATGGAAATTCACTTTGAGAGCCTAGTCCAAAGACGACTTTCAGGAAGGAGTGCTGACAGCTAAGAGAACTGCTTTGAAAAAAAAATATTCTGTATTTGGCCAAATATGCATATATCAGGTCAAATTTAAAATAGTCTTATCCCTTTTTAAGACGTTTTTTAGCTGTAGTTTGGATTTTTCAAGCCAGAAACACTTCTTATACTAAAGTTAAAAGCAATTGCTATGTAAGTAATGCCTACCTCCTCACCATAATAGTTACTCAGGGGTTGAAGAGGATG
>NW_005318226.1:0-1087 GCF_000412655.1 Myotis brandtii
TGTGCAGCCAAGGTTGAGAACCACTGCATTAGAGACTCCCCTGCTCAGGTCCCTCTCCAGCACCTTCAGGGCCGCTCCTCTTTCTTTAGGGGTGGTTTCGTCAATGCATGACCATCTCAGCAATCACAAGGGATCAGGTAGGTCTCTTTCCTTCCTGAAAGTCTAATGGCCTTCAACCACTGCAAGAGTTATCCAACAACCCAGTATCTAAAGCTTAGACCTTCAAAATTAGAGACCGGGGAAGCATTATTTTAAGGGGCTATTCCCTCATTTAGCCACAAACAGGCAGTTTCCACCAAAGACAGAAAAGCCCAGAACTCGGGTACTGGGAATTGGGTGTAACAGTTACATTTTCATTTCCTTGCTAATACGAAAAAAGTCAAGCATCAAATATAATAGCATTATGCGCCATTAATGAACAGAATTGCTAAAGAATAGAAGAATAAAATCATTTTTGAAGTAGGTTTTGGTAATGACTGTGCATATTTGGGTTTGGAAAACACTGTGCATGTAATTGGGATTTAGAATTTTTTGAGTGTCTGCCAAACAAATAAATCCAGTTCTATGACACGACTCAGCATAAGCTCTAAATTAAATTTAAAAGCAAGAACATGATAACATACTAGGCATGTTCATAAAAGTGGTTAGCTTCTTTTGAACTATGTTGCAATGCTAAGCTTCAGCACTTTAACAATGTTTAGTTTTGCATTGTGGAAGCTTAAAGTGTGTTCATAAGTCTTCTAGGGTTAGGAGGGTGGCTGAATTGAAATTTTTTCACAGAGCACCCACCGTATTGAGTTTCACTAGACTATGTGTTGGATTTATCACTGGTTTTTGCTAAACTCAATAATGTGTTCACTGAGTAATACCAGTGACTGAACCTTGAGTCAGTGGAGTAGCCAGACTGGGAGTGGCCAGGTGCTGGGTATTAATAGATTCACTGGGAGCTGATGGTGGGTGCAGGTGGTCAGGACAGGCTTTAACAGCAGCAAGTACAAGGAAACTCAACATGAAAATCATGCTCTGTCAGAGAGACCCACACCTCCGTGGCAGGCAGGGTCGAGGTGGGTAGGACAGTTTCAGATGG
>NW_005318227.1:0-1088 GCF_000412655.1 Myotis brandtii
AGGTTAGTGAGCCAGACTCTGGAAGGGACCAGAACTCATCTAGTGCAAACTGCAACTCACCAAGTTTTATCCAGATGCTGTTTCTTGTCCTGGAGTTCTCGTTTCAGGCTCTCCACTTCAACCTTCAGCTCGATGTTCTGAAAAGCACACAGGTATGAATCATCATTACCTGCTGCAGACCCTCTACCCTGGAACCAGGCTCCTACTTGAACTTGCCTCAGTCCTCCACCTGTCATCTCAACTCAGCCCTCTTCCTGGCCCTTGACACAGCTGTGGATTCAGATGGTCAGTAACCTAGCCAATGACCACCGGACTGTAGGCCTCAGGACTTCCCCGGGGCTACTTAACCATCCTCCTCATTTGTCCCTCACGGCCCCTGGTGCTGAGCACTGCCCAAGCCTGTTCGCTCTTTAATGCACTGACGGACAGAGTGTACATTAGAATAAGTTTTTTCTTACCAACACAGGTGTGTTCCTGTAAACTAAAGTGCTGTATATAGGACTGTATTTTAAGTATACCTAGGAATTTAATTAATTAAAGAAATTGTGTTGTGATGAGCATTTCTGAAAACAATACCCTGCCTTTACGATAAAATTGGACGTTCATAAAATTGCATTTGTTTAAGGTGACAGGAGATTCTGATGGCAAATGTATGAAGAGAACACTTCATTTGTATTGAGGTGAGGCAGCAACAAGTCAGATTTTGACAAACAGAAGAAGGAAATAAAAGCATCCCAAGTCAAATATGGACAAGGATTTGGTGAGAGCTTGTCCATGAAGTGCCCAGGGCAGGGGAAGTGCCCTGGTGTATGGTGAGGAGTGGGAAATCGGCACAGAAATCAGCTTACAACAAGTTTATGAACGTCATGCTAAGAAGGCTAAATAGTAATCAGTAGAGAACAAGAACTCACTAGGGAGCTGCAGGCAAAATAGGGCCCCGGCCAGCTCTGTGTTGAGGAAGGAATTCACGGTAGGTAGGCGTGAAGAAGATGATGAGCCAAGAGGCAACTGACCAGAACAGGTGGGGACTGTCTGAGCCAGCGAAGCACAGGGAGGAAGACTCAAAAGACCTCTCAGAGGTAGACTCC
>NW_005318228.1:0-1088 GCF_000412655.1 Myotis brandtii
GTCACAGATAAGATGTTAGGCAGCATTTAAGGCCCTCTATGTCCCACCCTACCTTCCTTCCCAGCATGCCTTCAACTAGTTGCTGCCTCTTAGTACCCTGAACGCATTCAGTTACGTGGAAATACACTTGCATCGACTGGGTGAACCTGCCCAGCATCGTCTACCAAAGCCCAACCCTTCTATGAGTCCATTTTAGTTTCTTCTGGTCTAACTTAGTCTCTCTCACCCTCCATGCTATTGTGGATGCTTGTGTGCTCCCAGTGGGGTCAGGGTGCGATGTCATAGTCACCTTCCTGTCTTCCATCGAATGTAGAGTAATCCCTTGTACCCAGAAGGCAGCCTGTCAGTATCTTATTTCACTGCTTAATATCATTTAAAATACAGGGTGGGGCAAAGTAGATTTACATTTGTGATTATGCAAAAAGAGCTTATTTTTGTATTATTATTAGTGTATTTTTTCTCATAAGAACAACTGTAAACCTACTTTTGTCCCACTCTGTATTTTTTAAAGAGGTTATTTAAAAAAAAAATTCTTGTTGTCATTTTTAAATCTTTATTTTTGAAGACTACTTGAAAGTCTAAAATATAGTTTAAGAGTATTTATTAAACTAATTTAGCAAGCATGAATGAGACAACACTGCCTCAGTCCTTGTCCAAATGAGACCCTATGTAATCATCTCTGAGCTGATGGTCAGGTGCTCTTATTTTCCATGCAGGCAGAAGGAGAAAATGAAGTAAATAATGAACTGGCAAATCGAATGTCTTTGTTTTATGCTGAGGCAACCCCGATGCTGAAAACCTTAAGTGATGCCACAACAAAATTTGTATCAGAGGTAAGCATTGCCTGGAATTTCTCTGTGGTGCTCCTCTTCCTGTCTGCGGACACGATGGTCCCAGCACGTCCCGAGACTCTGAATACCAGCTCTAAGCTGGGAGACTCCCAGATATGTGCACTGAGTGCTGCCCCCTTCCCCGAGGCCCACATATGCACAAGGACCCACCTGTTTGCAGCCTCCCTCTGGGTGTATGGTTGACACCCCAGTGGTATTGTGACCAAACCAAAGTCTTGATTTTCCCCCAACCCTGCC
>NW_005318229.1:0-1088 GCF_000412655.1 Myotis brandtii
TTGAGCCAAACTGATGACAATTGCTGAGAAACAAAATACCAACAGACTGAGAAAGTGCTCCCTCCTTTATCTTCAATATTTTAAAAATCTTTATGTTGATTCAGTATATTCATCCAAAGTGAATTTAGGGGGGGGGGCAGATAAAAGGTTCTGTGGGAGGTGATTTTGTGTGTCTTAGTAGCAGTACGCTCTGGGGGCCCCAGCAAAACTCCCACCCACACAGCCACCTTTCCACCCCCACGGTTTTACTGTGCTTTCAAAAGAAAACAAAGACGAATGTTAAAGAAATCAGAAGCATAGAATGACTTAGAGCAATAAACTGCCAAGTTAGGAGCAAGAACATCAAAAGATCACCAAAGCTAACTAGAGGAAAGGGAAATTTTTTTAGTGTTCTCTAAACCCTATGGTAAAAGGCAGAGAGGCCCATTTCAATGACGGTAGCATTTCAATTGAGCTCAAACTCCCTGAATACTTTTCAAGACAACAGACCTCTCCTCAAGGCTTCTCTCTCACCATCCATGCCCTCACAATTCAGGGCTGTTCTTAACCACCTAAGGGGCCAGCCATGAATGAATGGATTGATGGGGAGGGCAGTTGGGATGATGACCACCCAGAGGTGGAGCGACCCTCCCACAACTAGGTAATCACCACCTTCTAGCAAGAAAGCTGAATATTTGACCAGTCCAAGTCCCATAGAAGCTGCTGCCACCACCCAGGTCTCCTGAGTAGCCACAGAGGGAAAAGCAGGATGGAAAACCCAGACCAGGGGCCTCTGGGAGGCATATTCCTGCTTTGTAACATTTCTGTAGCAAGGGAGCTGAGAATATTAGGTCCTGGCCACACCTGCTGGGGACATGGGGCCTGCAGTGGGCAGAGCCCAGGGAGCCTGCTCAGGAGGGCTCTGCACACCACCTCCTCCCGCCTTCCCGCCGCCTGACCCCAGGCATGCTCTGCAAACTGGAAGGAGCCCTGTTTGTGGGAAGACACAGAGTCGGGGTCCTCTGCCCCCCACCTGCAAGCCATCCAGCACCTCCCCAGGCACCAGTCTCCTCTTCCCGAAATGGGGGCACAATGATCGCCCCCCCCCC
>NW_005318230.1:0-1088 GCF_000412655.1 Myotis brandtii
CAGGTGGGTGGTCTAGAAGCTCCAACTTCAACAGCCCTCACTGGCTCTCAGAGCCTCAGCTGAAACCTCACATCCTGAGGGCAGGGTCTAGGCAGAGGGATGGTTCACTGGAGCAATGGTCTCGCCTCCCTGCTTCTGGGGATTCTGGGCTCCTGAAGTGGGCTGGGGTGGTTAGTGACTCAGGAAACAGTGGGCAGGAGGAAGAGGACGCAGAGGTGACCAGATAGTACAAGCGATAATGGCCTGAGGTTGTCAGAGCCAATCCTTTTCTGCCCGCTCCCAAACCACTGCTAATGCAGAGTCTTCCAGTCCAGGAACATGGAATGTCATGTTTATTTGTGTCTTTTTCAATTTATTTCATCAATGTCTCGTAGTTTTCCATGGATATGTCTTTCGTTTTCTTGGTTAAATTAATCTTAAGTATATTGTTGTTTTTGGTGCTATTGTAAATGAGATTTTTTCTTAATTTCTCTTTTCAATAGTTCCTTCTTAGTATATAGAAGTGCAACTGATTTTCTTTTTTTGGTTATATTGATTTGTTATCTTGAAACTACTGAATTTGTTTATTAGTTCTAATAATGTTTGGTGGAGACTTTAGGGTTTTCTGTATATGAGATCATGTCATCTGCTAAAAAGAGACCGTTTTACTTTCCCCCCAATTTGCATATTTTAAAAAATTTCTTTTTCTTGCCTAATTGCCCTGATTTGGACTTTTAATACTGTGTTAATAGAAGTGGTGAGCATGGGCATCCTTGTCTTGTTCCTGATCATAGAGGAAAAGCTTTTAACGTCTTATTATTGAGTATGATGTTAGCTGTGGGTTTGTCATAAATGACCTTTATTATGTTGAGCTACATTCTTTCTATACATAATTTGTTGAGAGCTTTTACCATGAAAGGATGTTGAATTTTGTCAAAAGCTTTTTCTGCATCTATTAACACAATCATATGATTTTATTCTTTATTTTGGTAATGTGGTGTATCACATTTATTGATTTGCATATGATGAACCATTCTTTTTTGTTTATTTTTAATTTTTATCGGCTTCAGAGAGGAAGGAGGAGAGAGATAGAAACATCAATGATGAGA
>NW_005318231.1:0-1088 GCF_000412655.1 Myotis brandtii
CATTTTATATCTCAAACCACAACAGGCTGGGTTACTGCATGCTTCCGCTAGCAAAGTGAAAGTGCCTGCATCACCTTTGAAGAGGACTTGACAAACAAGAGTGTGGGTGTGTGGGCTTGGCTGAGACAGTAAAGGTCTGGGCCCCATGTTGGGGGACACAGGGCTGGAGGGGTCGGGCTGCTATTTTGAAGAAGAGGAGAAATATGATAACAGGATGCAGCCATTTGAAGAGTGTCAAGTAGAAGGGCCACAGGGCAGAACTCTAACCAAAGGGGGGAAATTACAGGGAGATGGATTTGGGCTCAGAGTGAAGAAGAAATGTCCAACAATTAGAACAGCCCCAGAACACAGCAAGCTTTCCTTAGGGTTGCTAGTTGGTGTCGCTGATGACCATGACAATTTTCACTTATCTCATCATCTCCCTCTCTCCCATCTCCTCACCATCTACATTTCAACGTCATCTCCCATCTTGAAAATGAATCCTCCCTTGACCCCATATTCTTCTCCTACCACCACTTGATGCCTCTCTTCTCCTTTGTAGCCAAGTCCCTTGAAAGAATGAGTCACCCCATCCATTTCCCCGTTTCCATCCATTCCTCCACCCACTCCAGTCTGGCGCCCGCCCCCACCACTCCTCCAAAGCCTCCCTTGCCAAGTAAACAATTTCATCTTCACTGAGTCCGATAGATGCACCACAGACCTGTTCTTTTTGGGACTCTCAGCAGCATTTGACCAATGATCACGCACTAGCTCCTTCCCCTTCTCCCCTCAGCTTCCTGGAATCCACATTCTCCTGATTTTCTTTGTATCTCTATGACCACCCTGCTGAGATCCTACCAGGACATCTGTGCTCCCAATGGTTAGCATTCCTATCCTCGGGAATCTGTTCTAAGCCTTCTTGCCTTCTCATCTACATTTTCTCTTGCTGGTCAGTTGCAGCTACTTCCATGGTTCTGGTTACCCCATATAGAAATCTGTATCTTTAGCTTCAGATTCATATATCTAACTATCCACTGAGTCTCTACATTTGTGTGTCCCACAGACACATCAAACCTTCAGTTCTGAACTCATCTTCCACCCCCAAAAGG
>NW_005318232.1:0-1088 GCF_000412655.1 Myotis brandtii
CCCTGGTGGACAGTGTGCTCCCACAGCCAACCTCCCAGGGCCGGCCAACCTCTCATGATCCCTCCCCCGAGCCAGCTGGCCTGCACCAATCAGGACGGTGCAAGACGGCCCTGATCGTGCACCGGGCCTCTAGTTGATACATGAATGGATAAAAAGTGGCCCTGGCCTGAGCATTGTCCCATCCATGCACTGAAAGGTTACCGGTTTGAATCCTGGTCAGGGCAGCCTGGGAGGCCTGCACAGCAAAGGCTAGAAGATTTCGTAGCCCTGTCTCAAATTGGGTGACTGCAGCACATTTTGTGTGTGTTTTTCCAGGAAGGGGTGGGAATGAGCCTGGCTTGGAGGACAGGTGACTCACAGACACAGAGATGGAAAGGAAACAGTAGGCCCTGAAAACTCTAGTTACAGCAATTCTGACTCTATACACCTTCCTCCCCTCCCCTCCCTTCTCTGTAAATAACACATTCACACCTCACTCATTGGTGTAGGCAGACACGCCATACAGCAGCCTCTTGGTAACCCTTTCTGGAGTTGGGAACAAGCCCCTCCCTCCTGAAGCCCCTCATTCCCCCCATGAATTCAACAGTGGGAGATAAAGGTGGCCAGACAAAAGCCCTGGACAAGGGGGACTGATGCCAAGTCCTGCCTGACATTGGGGTCTCGCCCACCTTAGAGCTCACAAGCAAAGGCCAATCCTGTCCATGTCTGTAGTGGGATTCTAAAAAACACCATCCCTGCTCCAGACACCATTCACCTACTGACACCTAGAGAGTAACAGAGTCCAAGGCCACTGAAAACCCAGGCATCACATGTCTGCTACTCTTTAACTGAGACCGTGGTCAGATTGCTGAACACCCTCCCCCCACCTTAGTTTTCTTACCTGTAAAATAGGTATAATATTCATACCCCTTGTAAGGCAGCTCTGAGGATTAACTGAGACATCACATGCAAAGGACGGGCACATTCTAGGTGCTCAATGGGACACAGCTGCAAGAGCTTACAATATAGCTCAACATAACACAGATATTCGCCATTCATAAGTGGGGATGTATTTAGTATTTGTCTTTAAGTTGTAATTATATCTATGC
>NW_005318233.1:0-1088 GCF_000412655.1 Myotis brandtii
AATAAAGTTGTGTTGTTTTAAGCCACTAAATTTAGGGTAATGCGTTACACAGCCATAGATAACTAATATATCATTTGTCTCAATAATGTCCTTTAGAGAAAAAGAAAATCTGAACTCATGTGTTGTGTTCAGTTGTCATGTCTCTTTCATGTCCTTTCATCTGGAACAGTTCCTGAGACTTCCTTTGTATTTTATGACATTGACAAATCTACTTTTTAAACCTTGTAAGTATTTTCATTTCCAATTGATTTCTCCACTTCCCACAAGACCT
This sequence comes from Myotis brandtii, assembly GCF_000412655.1. Taxonomy (NCBI): domain Eukaryota; kingdom Metazoa; phylum Chordata; class Mammalia; order Chiroptera; family Vespertilionidae; genus Myotis; species Myotis brandtii. The sequence continues at coordinate 272 of NW_005318233.1, forward strand.
TTTAAATACTAATTTCTGTCCACGAGCTGTGAACAGACCAAAAGATCATGGAAGAGACTAGACTTTTTATCATTCATCATTACCATCTAACGCTACGAATTTGGTGAGCTTGTCCTGAATGTTTCCTCAAGCGTAAAATGAAAGAGAGCCAAGTCATTTAGTATGAGAGATGCCTTTGAAATTAGGATAACCAACAAATACACCTGAAGACATCAAAAGAAGTTCAGTTTTCACCTCGGGCCCTATCGCGTGGCCACAATTCATGGACAAGTTAGCTGAGTGCCCTCAGCTAAGTCAACTTCGCCTGCGTTTCCTAGAAATGGGTAAGTAGGTGTAACTATACAAAATGTAGTATAACCAGGCAAACTGAAGTTACTGTGGGGCCTGAAGCTTGTACAATTTGAGGCCTTCTTTTTAAAAATCTGTGAAATCACAAATGCAAAAGTAAGTACGGAGCTGGGAAGGACCCATGAGCTCCATCATCCCCGCATGGGAAATCCAACCACAGTGCACTTACTGTATTTATTTTAAGGCCGAGCAGTTGCTTCCTTTATGTCACTGTTTCACTGGGCGTGTGCATGACTGTACTTCCCTTGCGCTGCAGACACCTCAGCCGCTGTCTGGCCAGGAGAACCTGTTTGGTGTGCTCACTGCATGACGACATGGGTGCGGCTCCGAGGGGAGTGCCCGGCCTCCAGAATGTGCCCGGAGGCTGCAGAATCAGCCTTCTGCCAGAGGAAGAAAGGGCACCCCAAGGCATGCATTCACTGGGGCAACGGGCAATGGCTTGACGGGGCAGAGCCTTCACGGTCTGCTT
>NW_005318234.1:0-1088 GCF_000412655.1 Myotis brandtii
CATTGATGTTTCTCTCTCTCTCTCTCCCCCTCTCCTTCCCCGCCCCCTTTCCTCTCTCTGGAATTAATAAAAACATATTTTAAAAAAGAGCAGTCTTAGCTTTCTTTCTCCCCATGCCCACTGAAGAAAATCCTAAATTTGCCTCTACAGTTTCCCCTTACATTTCTCTTCTAGAGAGAGGAAGAGTTATTACTGGCTGAGAAGAGCTAAGTTGAGCTACATAATGAAGGAAAGAAGTGGGACAATGAGGATGTCCAGAACAGGGAAAGCCTTAGGGACTGGAGTTCAGAGTGGAGCCCATGTGAGGCCCTGGCACAGCTACAGGACACTGAACTGGCTTGGAGGAATGGGCGTCCGGGATGGGCTGATGTGGTTATGACCTGGAGCCCTTTTAATGTTTTCCAGAGATGTGATTAAATAATGGAATTTATTTTGTATTCATTTTGACCATTATGCTGTACATTAAGGCTATAGAGAGATGGAGCCCATGGTCTCCTCTCTCATTTACCAGGGTTATGGTTTTTAAAGTAGGGGTCACACTATATTTCCGTCTTACATCCTTTTTAAAAAAAATCAAATTTCATGGTCAAGTCAATAAACACAGAATTTGTTATCCTTTTAAACAGCTGCATGGCAGTTCTCCATTTGTCCTCACTGTAATTTATTCGACTCCTCCCCTGGTGAGGATCTTTATGTTATTCCATGTGCACCACTGTCAACATTTACCCAGAGGCTCTCCCCATGTGTCCATGTGTTTGCCCTCTCGCTGAATTTGTCCTTAGGGTATATTCCAGCATCCTTTCCTCAGTGAGTCGCTATTCCACAGTCACCCTATTCCATAGTAAGCCATTCAGCCCAGGAGCTTAGGATGGTGCTGACTTCACACCTTTGCCCTCCCCTCCATCTGGGGTTGGCTGCAGGGATGACCATATGACTGGAGCCATGTCAGTCAGAGGTCTCCAGACCCTGGTCAGGGTGACTGGTCTAAGGGCTGAGATGTGACCTGACCGAACAGGAAGGAGTCTCCTCTCTCGCCTGCTAAGTACAATGTGACAGCAGAACTGGCGGTGGCCTTCTCCTGCCATGAG
>NW_005318235.1:0-1088 GCF_000412655.1 Myotis brandtii
AAGTAGTTCAAACTGGTTCAGCGGAGTTCTGGGGTTCCACAGGGGTGCCCAAAGCTGGGTGTGGGTTGGGAAAAGCGGTGAGGGAAAAGTAAAGTGAATATATTTTTTTTACAATGCTGCTGCTTCAACTCATCTGTTGTATTTTTATCTGTTTTATATTTGAGTTTTTGAGATAATATCATTGTGAAAAAGAGTGTCTACTTTCAGAAGTAAGAACATCACTATTATACAAGCTTTCAAAGGTAAAATTTTAGCCCAAATTATAGGGCTGCTATGTATTTATTATTTGGAACATGAATCTGTCTCTGTGAATATAGTACTGAAATTAAGACATGGCGTATGTAAAGTTTTGTGGGGATCAAATTCTTTATCCCGGGCCTCATTACCATTAATAATGGAAATGTACCTTTGGTTTTCCTCAATGCACCCGTGCTTATGATTTATCTCTCTGACAACCGTGGCTCCAGTCTGGAGATGAGTGTGTTGACATTTCACTTTTTTGAGCCTCAGGACTTTGCTAACCATGAATATGAAGAGCAGGGTTCTGGGAAGAGAGCAGATGAGCCAGCAGGAGGGTTGCCCATGGAAGAGACTGTAGAATCCAGCCTGGAATGGGGAGAAAGGATCACAGGCTTGAGGGTAGCTGGGGGTCTGGAATAGAGGCACCCAGGGTGCTGAGAAGCAAGATTTGGGGACAGAGGTAATTGTTTTTAAACCGTGTAAAACCTCATCTATATAATATAATTCCTCGTGTTGAAGAACGCCGAGGCAGTGTGGTTTTGTATAGCAAGCACAGCAAGAGACGGTGGTTGTGGCTGTGTTGCTGCTTCTGTTCTTGGCTTTGTGACCTTTGAGTCCACTTCCTTATATGTAAAATGTAAGCCTTCTAGTTAGCGTTCTGCAAGCTTTCTTCTCTGATAAACAACCCATTTCAGGACAGGTGTGTTTTCATGAATATCTATGGATATGAATATCAACGAATGTTCCTTTCAGAGCTCATTTCTCATATTTCTTGTATAACAAGAAATTAGATTTTTTTTTCAATATATGAAAGTACCACCATACGTTCAGGATTTTTTTTTTTTTTT
>NW_005318236.1:0-1088 GCF_000412655.1 Myotis brandtii
AGGTCAGATGTGGCTTAAAGACTTGATACATTAGAGGAATCTCAATAAGGAATGTGATCGTTTCTAGTATTTGTTTTAGGTCTGGATTCCCAATGTTGGTTTACCTTGGCATTGACGATTTCTTCCTAGGCACTGGGCCAGGAACAGGTGGAGGAGAAAGGGAAAAAATGCATGAGAGAAACTTACTCATCTTTTGTCATGTGCTCCGAATTAGAAGCTTTCAGTGGTTGTAGTTATGTAAAAGACAAAAGCCATGCAAACTTTTGAAATGTGCTTTTTTACAAGGGCAAGTATTTCTAGGGTAAAAGGAGTAAATATTGATACACCCAAGCTTAAATGGAAACCACAGTTCAGAACGAGATTTAAAGAAATTTAAACGTGGAGCAATTCAGTGCCTCCTTCTCTAACCTTTAGATGTTCTTATTTATTATTCAATTTAAGTCTGAGATTTCTCCAGACTTAAATAGAAAATCATTTATCCCATATCTCTTACTAGAATCTTAACTCCTACACATTTCTTTAATATACATTGGAGGTAAAGTTAGCTTAAGTTTATGTTCCCATTCAAAACAGCTAGCATCTGCCCTTATTATCTCTCTCAGTTAAAAGTAATAAATGTATCCTGTTTTGCTCATGGAGAAGATTTTAAAAATGAATTAAGTCGGTGCTCTGTAATCACTGCCAAGCATAGATTTATTTTTATATGTTTCTTACTCATCCGCAGAAGCGAAGAGCAATCAAGGTCGGATCATGCAACCTGAGATCATGGTACTGGTCACAGTTCAGGGCTAGTCACCTTCCGTCACGAGGCTGTAATTTCACCCTCTAGCTCAGTACTTCCTGTTGCAGGAAATGGGTTTCGCAGGCCTGTCCCCGAGCAGTTGTCTCTAAATCCAGGGCTCACCCTGCCTTTCCCAGGAGCCAGAAAAGGGAGGACCGATGCTTAGTCAGAAGGCAGTACCTCCAGAGCTGGTTATGCCTTTGTGGTTACAGTTGGCTTTTTATCTTCGTTTATTTTCACGTACGTTCTTTTCCCTGGCTGGTTAGCCAGAGAATAATGTGACCAAAGGCAAGAATTGTTGTTGTTT
>NW_005318237.1:0-1088 GCF_000412655.1 Myotis brandtii
TTTTTAAGTGTTTCCCTCAATTTTCAAGCCACCAATAGCAAGTGGAGGCCTTCTCATGCTTCAAATACCTCCCATTAACCCCTTTAGCCACATCTCTCTGATTTCCTCTTTGCTTTCAAGGCCTCAAGCAATTGCTTTGGGCCTAACTGGATAATCCATGGTAATCTATCTATCTTGAAGTCAACTCATTATTAACCTTAATTACATCTGCAAAGTTTTATTTTTGCCATATAAGGTAACATATTCATTGATGTGAAAATCATGGAGACAAAATTCTGCCTACTACAGAGATATTTTCTGATGATAAAAAATTGCCAAATATATTTGTGTCTAGGAATGAATTTCTATCAACTTAAAATTAATCTTTAAATGTTAAAAAGAAAATTGAGGTAAAAATGTATTCAAAATTATTTAGTTGGTTCATAATAACAAACAAGAAATATATATTTAGTACTTGCTATATAACAATACTACTAGAATCAAGACAAAGCTATAGCCAATATCTTTCTGTTCTTGGTGTGTATAAAAATATATTGACATATATTTTATAAATAATCAGAGGATAAAAAGTAAAGCATCATTTCTCTCCTCCAATAACCCACAATATATAAAGAGGAAATGACAGGTAAAATTGGTAATTATCAAAGTCAAATATATTTTATAATTGAACATACCTGATCACTTTTTTCTACTCTTCAAAACTCTCCATTGCCATCCTATTACATTTAAGCTAATGATAACCTGTTAATAAGCTCAGAAGACAATATTTTCTACCCTTTGCCTATTTCTCCAATATGTTTGGATCAGTTATACACTTTTACTGTCTTTGCAATATTAACGCTCATTTTGAAGTACACCAAACTTCATGCCTTCTTTCACCTCAGACCTTTTATATTCTATTCTTCCACAAAAAATTTAGTTCAATTAATATAAAATAATTATGCCAATTGCATATCCATGTTTTCCTTTTTTCTTTGATTCCAAAATAATGGAATAATGAATAATTGACCCCAAATCTTCTTCCTTGTCATGGCCACATAATGAGCATATATCCTTTCCCCCCACTGACTTTAGGCTTGGACATGCAA
>NW_005318238.1:0-1088 GCF_000412655.1 Myotis brandtii
AGGGAAGTTATCAATGAGGAAACTGAGATTTTGTCTGGGTAAGTAAGCAATGGGCCTAAAGCCCTGTGGAGGCAAGAAGCAGAATTGGGATTCTCACCCAGGTCTGTCTGACTCCAGGGATATTTATCTGAGCCACTACCATACGCTGCTTCAGCTGCCACTAATAACCAGCACTTCACTACACACACAATACTGTGATTGAAAATTCCTCTTTTAAGGCACAGACTATTGAAATGTTGCCTGAAGATGTTAGGACGAGATGAGCTGGGGTAACAAGGGCAGCATGTAGAAGGATGTGCATGCTTCTGTTACCACTGCACCAATACATGCGATCCAATGGCATGAAGGAGACCTTATTTTCCTAATTGACCATGGCATTTATCAATCCGTGGAGTACACAGAGATCAAGAGTTCAAAGTAAACTCACTTCCTACATTGGAAGGATCCTGGTGCTTAATAACATCACATTGTGCTTCTAGCCGATTGGAAAATTGGCTGAATCAGGCTGCCAAAATGCATGCAAACCTCTGAGCCCAGCTAAGCTTCCCTGAGTAAATATATTGTGAAAATAAAGTATCTTTTTTACTTGCATATAAAAACAAGAAAATGAATGTCTTTCGCATAATTGCTACAAAGGGCCCCAACAAGCCATTTCCATTTGCAATTTCATATTTCAATAAAGTTTTATTCATTTTCATTTGCAAATGAATTTGCTGTTTGTGAGGAGAGGAATCCTTGCTCTGACTGGTGCCAGATTGTTGGGAGGAAATTCCACTCCCGACAACGGCCTTTATGCTGACCAGGAGGCCTCTGAGCTTGTTTTCTTGTGCTCCCTTTCCCAGCTGCCCCTGCCTATCACTGTAGTTATAATTTTCTTTCTACTGGATTGCCCAATGACCTTATTTCCTAAACAGCGACCATAAATGTGATAGCATTTGTCTATTTAACAGATGTTTGTGGAATACCTACTGTGCACCAATAACTGTTCTAAATACCACAGGTGCAGCAATAACAAAGCAGACAAGACTCCTTGCATCCTGGAATGAAAGATCCAGCCAAACATTTGTGTTTGTTCAGAGTAGATATTT
>NW_005318239.1:0-1088 GCF_000412655.1 Myotis brandtii
AAAAAAAGGAATTTCAAGTTATAAGATCAATACACACATACATTCAACAACAACATCAACAAGAGAAGAGTATGCACCAAGTCTCAGCAGAGTAGTTACGGTGGAATATTCTGCAACATTCCATGATGTTGTGACATATTCCCAAGTCATCACCAGACAGCTCTCTGTGACCTCATCCTGGGTTTCCCAGGGGCCTGCCTGAGGCCCCTTACACTCATTTCAGGAGCTGGAAACTGTTTACACACAGAAGCAGCCGATTTTTTTCATGTTTTCCTTCCTGTCATTCTATCTGATTGCTATTATTATTGTGATAATCATTATTATTAATAATAATAATTACAGATGTTGCATGTTGTTTCATCTGTTACCATGGTGATCATTCTTCTGAAAAAAATAATAAAAGAAAAGTTAAAAAGGAGAGAGAGGCAAAAAATAACTCTGATTAGTAAGACCTCATTCTATACACATATTTGTCTCTTTGCAGAGCAAGAAAAAAATGCAATTTTTCTATCATAATACTTAGAAGGAACTCTACAGATTGTCAATACCCAGCTTAATTGAACTTAAATCACTGTGGGGAGCTGCTTAGAGTCCTTTGAAAAATGTGCCAATTCACTTATCCGCCTACTGTGATAAAGCAGGCCTATATTAAGGTCCCTGGGGTCGCTTCTGGTGCAGTTATCTGTGTTGACAGAGTGCATTTCCCACGCCAAGGGTAAAGACAGTGTAAATAACCCTCCAAGCACCGTCTCCACCATTCATTTACCATCCACACATCTACAGCCTCGTGACAGTTCTTGTTGTTTTGCGTTGAGGTTATTTAATTTTTCATATGTTCCTATCTTATCTCCCCGTTTAAATCACAAGCAGTGACTGCCGGTGGGTGTCGCGTGGAGGCCTCTGTGGGTGAAGGGGCAGATGCTGCGGAGGAAACTGGGGCTCGGGCCGCTGGGCCAGGCAAGGCCGCTCCGCCCGCTGGGCTCCTAAGTGTGGCAGACACTGACCCCCGGCCTCAGTCTCCTCAGCTGCAGGCTGGACATAACCCATGTCCAGTGATGTGAGAAATGAAATGAATAACATGCACAGGG
>NW_005318240.1:0-1088 GCF_000412655.1 Myotis brandtii
TCTCTCTCTCTCTCTCTCTCTCTCCCTCTCTCTCTCCGACCTTCCCTCTTCTCTCTAAAATCAATCAATAAAAAAAGAAAACAATGCTGTTTTTCCAAAGCAAATCATTCTGTTTGATTGATTGACTGCCAAACACAGGCTCCCAGTGCATTTTCCCATCAAATGAGGAAGCTACGGACTGCCATTCACTGTTAACCAAAGCACCAGGTGAAGGCACGTTCATTTTTAGAAATGAAAGAAGCATTGACTTGAAAACACTGATTGGACTGGTGATGTGTCTAGTGGCGCAAAAGATGGGGAAAGAAAGGTTAAGCATATAAAAAACCAGATAAGAAATTCTGTCTTTTCTAACACCAAAGTATATTTGTGAGAAAGTGGTAATTACATCACGAACACGTTTTTGAAAACCGGGACACATTATGAAGTCTGTCATTCCCCTTAATGGGAAACCTGATTACAGAGATGGATGGTGATGGTGCATAAGAGAACAGAGTGTCCTTCACGTCTGCCTGCCTGGTGTGGCTCAGCCTCGGCAGACTGGGACCAGGCCTTGGTTGGTGGAAAGGCTCTGAGCAGAATAGTCTTGGCCCTACTGTCCAATACCTATAATGCATGGATTTTGAGGGTAAGTTCAAAGCCTTTTCCCCCTTTCCTTATTGTAGTGTCCCCAAAGGAGTTAGAATGGAGTTCTTGGTGAACTACTGTGGTGCTTTTGGTGGGAGGAATAGGGATCGGCAATAAAATCTTTCTATAGAAACTTTCTGATGAGCTGCATGCTTTCATTCTTTTCCCTCCAGTCAGGCTGGTGGGTGAATTCCAGACTTTATAAGCCTCACAGTTAAGGGATAACCCAACTCCTGGGAGTCCTAATTAGCATCGGTAACTTGCAGTGGCTTTGGCTTAGGGCTGGCTCTCTTGTCTGGGTCCCATTGGCTTACTCCTCCAGCATAAGGGGAGAACTAGAGTTAGAAGACCAGTGTTGGAGTAGGCACAGGTTGCTTGTCTGCTTCTTTTTAAGCCCGTTGCCAGAAAGGAAACTGGTACTCAACATTTAGCACAGTAGGGTTTCTACTGGAATTGTACAAAGT
>NW_005318241.1:0-1088 GCF_000412655.1 Myotis brandtii
GCCTCTGACTGTGCACAACGGGCCAGCACACATCTCCTGACAGACGGCTAAAGGCAGACAGACAGCCTGGCCAGACAAGCTGCCTCTGGAACTACTGCCTCCAAGCCAGGCTGACCCCTTTGAAGTACTAGTAGTCTTTTCTGTCTCTACCCTCCACCCTGCAGCTGAGTTCTGCCCTCCCTTTCGGTAATGACACCCTCCTGGCCTAGCTCTGGCTTCGCTCCAGCAGACTGATGAGCCTACAACCTCCCATCTGACCCACATCCGGAGTCCTGTGCCTTGAGGCCCTCAGGCTTCCACCCCACCCCCTCCCTGCTCACAGTAACTGCCTTGGGCCAGAGTCCAGGCCAGCAAACACCTTTCTAAAATTATAAGAAAGATCAAAGTCAACAGGGGTCCAGGGGCTTTTATTTTTTTTTTTTTTTAATTTAAAATGTTTATGGATCCAGAAGTGGGCTGGGGAGTCGAGAAGTAGGATGAGAAGCCACACAATAATATTTATTCTCAAATGTGGCATGAAGTTTTCTAATTTCAGCATCATATTCCTAATGATCTTCAAGTCCTGACACTAGAGGCTCAGCAATGTCCCGATGAAGATGCTTGGATGGATAAAACCGGCTGTTTCCCCCGGAGAGTGATGCCCAGTTTGTTCTTGAGACATCCAGTGATGATTAGAAGTATCCCCCTAAGCAGCTCTAGGCTCAGCTCTGGCACTCACATCTTAATTAGGTGGGTTTTTAGTTACCCATTTTTTTCTTAACAGAGTGTTTTGTTATTTTATGCAATTAGAAGGAGGTAGCTCACAACAGTCATCACATGGCAGAAGAGACAGGACAGAAAAGATCATTAACTCTACCTTACTGTACAAGTCCCAGCAGTAATTAAGAATGTACAGAAACAGCACAGCTTCAAGTATTTAGTTGACAATCTCTAATAACAACACCAGCAGTGTGGTGCACTTCATAAAAGTAAAAGTGATTAGCTTGTTATATAACCTAATCATTGTAAAAATGTAATTCTCAGAACAACATTTGCTATTACTGTCTTGTAAATTTTTTTAAATATATTTTTATTGACTTCAGAGAGGA
>NW_005318242.1:0-1088 GCF_000412655.1 Myotis brandtii
GCCTCATGCCTCAGGCCTCATTTAAATAAACTAGGCATGGGGCCCCTAAAACTTCCCCTAACATTTGCAATCCTTCATATACCCCAGATTTCAAAATAGTTACATCAGATAGATTACTCCAGTGCAATTGTTGTTTCCATGAAAAGACATATTACTGATGATTCCTATTCTGCCATCTCCTAGGATCATCCTGCTATGTTAGCCTATTTTAAAGAAGTGTTTCCCCAACAAATCTTTAGAATCACATCTGATAAGATTCAAATTCTGATTCTGAGAACAATGACTATGAACAAGATTCTTAAATTCTTTGAACTCTATTTTCTAACCTATAAAATGGAGTTATTATTATGTATCTGACCACATTTATTGGATTAAAAATTTTAATTTATATAAGATAGCTGAGTAGTGTTTGGCATATAGTAGTCACTAAATTAATGGTAGTTTTTATTATAAGGTTATTTTTACACATTCAAAACACCTTAAATTTTGTAGACCTAAGGCATTTATAAAATACTTGAGCAAAATCAAGGAAAATATAAATACAGAAGAGTGACACAAAAGGGAAGAAAGGGAATTGAAAAGGAAAATATAAAAACTATTTTAGAACATTACAAAAATAAACAAACCATAATATATATTTCCAGTCTTGATTAAGTTCTTTACAAGTGTAAGGAAAATGAATTCCACTGGGCATAGGGTAATTAGAAAATAACTTTCATGCTTTTATACCACCATACTTATAATTTAATTATACTTTGCATACAATTACAAAAGAGTCAGTTTTAAGGGACTACATAAGTATTATATTTATAATGACAGTGTTGAAATGTCTTTAAATTTTGGACTTTTTCTATAGAACTTACCTTTTCACTGGTTTAATATATAGATGATATACAGAATTTTATAAACCGTCAGCAGAGCTTGAATAGTATTTCACTAATCTGTCACCCTCACAGATAACTTGAGATAAATCATGGAAAACCCTTTGTCTTACTCATAGTAACATAGAGGGAACAACACAGTGTATTACTTTTTCTCTGATTTTGAAACATGATGCAATTGAAAGGAAATAAGTAGTTATATTTTTA
>NW_005318243.1:0-1088 GCF_000412655.1 Myotis brandtii
GAAAATTTGCATATTACCCTTTTATTATATAGGATAGTCAACTGGCAATTAGAATAATAATCACTAGTAACTAAGCTCGTACCTCTTTCCAGGCAGGTGCTTTCGTTAGAAAATCACTGGGCTTCAAATAGTATGCTTTTCCTCAACTTACCCATGGAAACCTGAAGCATGACAATTGATTTTCCTTAGGGTGAGGGTCCCATTCTGTTCATGATATCCAGCTAAAGCAAGAGGCAAGAACCCCAAAGTGGGCATATTTCCATGTAAAATAGCTAAAATGAATGAGAGCTTTTTCATCTAAAGGGCGAGTTTCAGGTGTGAAACGCCTTGCAGTGACTACAAGACAGGTGCCATGAACTTATCCAGCCCTCGGCCTGAGGGTGCAGGGGTCACAGCAGGATGGGAACGCTCTGCCTCCCCTGTTGGAGGACCTTCTAGCACCTGGACGCAGTGCATTCCCTTCTGTGTGGATCAGGCCTGATGTTGCCCCAATACAGGGCCTCATGCCAGGGAAGCACCCAACACAAGGTCTGCTAAAAGGAAAGAGTGTGTGGGGTGCAGGGAGGGAGGAGAGAAGGAGGCAGGAAGGCTCTGTGATGTGTGGGCCCACGATTCTATTATTACACAGCCCCAGTCACTGAGGGAGCCTCAGCTAATGACAACAAGGCCTCTGCTAACATATAAATGGTGTCCAGGAAGGCTGCTTAAGCTATTAAGTTAGCTCTCTAATGAGCATCGTGTTAGGGAGTGGCATGCGGGAGGGATAAATTTCAATGAAGGAAGAACTGGGTGCTCGACTGGGGAAAGGAGACTTTGAGTCTTCTCCTTAGAGACATCGTTAATTTAAAATAAAGTTGTTTTCATAGCATCATAACATTTTAGCTCTGAAAGGTGCCTCAACCATCCTCTAGTTTCCAGTCCAATTTCCTTATTTACACATAAGAAAACCGAGTCCCAGAGAGGGGAATTGATTTACCTGGGATCACATGGCAAGGTTGTGCCCAAGCCTGAAGCAGAAATTACTTTCCTGACTTCTTGCTACATTGAACTCATTTGACGTTGGGAACCTTAAGCTCTACTGCAGGCCC
>NW_005318244.1:0-1088 GCF_000412655.1 Myotis brandtii
CCAAATGATTTTGCAGGCCTTATACAGCCCTTGGGCCAGACGATCCCCACCCCTGTTCTAAATATTAAAACCTACCATAGTTTTAATATGTTAATCAGCTAAATGATCTGATCTGTATTATTGCCATCTTCTAAATGTTGCTTTAACTTTAAACTGTAAGAAACGCCTTGCTAATCTCTACCTCTATGTCAACCTGCAAATCTACACCAATGGGTCTGCTCATCCCACATCCTCACATGTACTCCCATTTTACCCTTCTGGCATTTAAAGAACATTTCCCCTTAAAACACTCATCACCACTCACCCTTCCAACAGGCAGTGGCCTCATGACCGGTATTTAACTAACAAGCAACCCCTTCTCTATTAACAGTGCAGACATGCTATTTGAGTAAGTATAATCACAAAGAGTTTATGTTTAGCAGATAATCAACTCTTTCATGAGCTAATCAATCAAACATTACCCATGAGCATGCAGGTCAGTTATTGTCATATATGTCCTCAAAATCTAGATTATTTTTCATAACTAGACTGATTTCTAGTTAGAGGTGGGGCTACAGGAGCTTATGTGACTGAAATAGGGGTTCTCACATAGCAGCATCACCTTCAGCTGGGCCCTTGTTAGAAATGCACATTTTTGGGCTCTACCCCAGATCTACAGAACCAGACTCTATAAGTGGGTCCAGCGATCCATTTCAACAAGCCCCTTAAGGGACTCCGAAACAACTGCTTGATTAGCACAGATATGATTGAGAAGTAACATACTTTTTTAAGTGTCCTAAAGGGAACACCAAAAAAATAATAGTAATTTCCATTCTTACATGCCTGGGAAAATCACTAGTCCCATGCTGTGGCCCACACACGCATGCTCACTCTCACCAGTGCTGCCTGGGAGCCCCGGCTTGCATCCGGAGGGTCTAATTGTCTACTCTAGAGCCAGGAGCATGACGGGCTCTGGTACAGAGCTGTCTGCATCTCGATGGACAGAGGGGAAGGGCACATTTAATTAATGGAACAAAACAAAAAGAGTAGTAATCGCTGTTTTTCTGAGTTACTTTTAGAACAAGAAGCAATTTAAACTAAAAAGTTCA
>NW_005318245.1:0-1088 GCF_000412655.1 Myotis brandtii
GAACCCCTGGACCTGCTGGGGATGGACCCCAACAGCTTCCTATCCCAAACTCATCCTGGCACCTGTAGAAGTCACAGCATAGGGTTCAGTGCCTCCTAGCCCTTCTCCCTGCACTGCCCCCACCATCTCTGCTGGCTTCCCTAGTTCCTGGGCCAAGGTGAGAAAGTAAAACAAATTTTCTGGTACTGCATCCTAATTAATTTAAGAATATATTTCCTTGCAGATCCCAACTTTGGAATCTGTGAGTTTTATTGAATTATATCATAGTGACATTAGGACCAATCTTGTAAATAAATCCTTAAAAATTACTACTGTATGAGGCACATATTTATCATTCAGAAAACCAATATGTCCCCCAGGAGAAAACCAACTAAATAATAAAACTAAGCTTTTTGCTGGCATCTTCCTTCCTATTATCAATAATGCTTACTCTGAGCCCCTTACTACTTCAAGCCCCCTCTCTCTACCACTGGCTTATTAACCTTCCCTCCAAACTCATTTTTTGTCTCCACCATCCTAAAAACACCACCACAACACTATAATTAATTCTTCCTTTCATCATCAAACTGCCAAACTCTCAGGGTTTGAATCCTGCTGCTTGAATCCTGGTTCTTTTCCCACTTATTCTTTGCAATCTGGCCTTTGTACCTCTCCCCCTGGGAACTGCCCCATGCTGCCTCATCTGCTCTGAGCCTCCCCTGCTAACTCTGATCATGCCCTCTATTCCCTTGAGTATGCTGCTCTGAGACTTCCAACACTCATTTCTTTCTGGACTTCCCTCTGCCTCTACTGTGCAAAACCTTTGCATGGGCCAAAAGGTCAGATGCAAAACAGATATGAAAATAATTCATAATGATACAAACTGTAACTGCATCCACATGTTGGAAGAGAACAGATAGCATTTCCCAGGCTGTGTCTCTACTTCCTGAGTATGTGATAAGGATGTCTCCCAAGGCCAGAGTTCGTGTTCTCTACAACCTGATAATCCAGGCAGTCTGTCTGTACAGTCACTTTCTAGCTTAGGAATACTTCTCAAGATGGACCAGAGTAAATAAGAAGAGTGAAGGGCAATGGCTGGCAAGCTGCAG
>NW_005318246.1:0-1088 GCF_000412655.1 Myotis brandtii
TTTTTTTTTCTACTGAAACTGATGTCTCCTAAGTGGAGTCCTGTGGACAATGAGTTCTGGGTAAACATCTGTGGTCAAATAAAGTTGGAAAACACTGTCTAGTCTAACATATCCTCCTCTTGCACATTCAAAATTACATAAATAAAAGTAATATATTTTTTCAAAATTATTGTTAGTATAACTACCATTTATTGAGGGCTTACTATGTGCCAAGTACTTTAATAGGTTCTTTGAATGTATTTTCACATGCAGTCTCATAATAACCTTGTGTGATAGGTGCCATCATCACCCCATGTTACAGAAGAGAAACGAATGATAAGAGGGGTTAAGAATGCCAAGTTATCTTCTAGGAAGTGGTAGATTTGGAACTCAAACCCTGACAACCTGATGTGTGTCCAATCTCCTTAATCACTGAAGGTGTGAGAAATCCTATGGCAGGACCAGTTTATCTTCGTTTAACTCATATTTATTGATAATGGAACCTCTTTTCTCTCCAAACACATAGAAGATCCCCAGGATCAGAGCAAGTTGGGGATACATGAGTCAAGTGTTGAGTCATGTTGAGTAGGACTAAGACTGGAAGAATGTAGGCCTGGCACAGACTCAATCCCACAAGTATTTATGGAGCACCCTCTGTGCCAGGCGTGGTGCTAGGAGTGCCAGGAACATGGGTACAAAGCCACATCCTCATTGCCCATGGGTGCCCAGTGCCCCACTTGTCCCCATAGCAGACCAGTCTTGCTCCTGGGCTGCCCCACCCAGGACCCACCTGTCTCCAGATCAACCTCAGACTATTCAGCTGTATCTCCCCTCAGTGGAGCATTGCCCAGAGTCACGTTCATGAATTAGTTCAGAGCAAAATGCACATTCATTCTGTAAATGTTCATTGAGGACCTTCTGTGCTGCAGAATCTGTGCTGGGGACTGGGGATATGGAGGCAAATAAAATAATGTCTCTTTCCCAAGACATTCATTGGGGGAGGCAGACCAGTGCATAGGCAACCATAATAAATCAGAGTGCCTGACAAACTGAAATGTGCTCCGTTAGAGACGCAGACCAGCATGCTGTGGGAGTTCTGAGAACCAACC
>NW_005318247.1:0-1088 GCF_000412655.1 Myotis brandtii
CGAGGGTAGCATATTCAATTATTCATTATCTACTACTATACCCCAGAGAAAATGAGCTGTTCAGATTACATTCCAAAGAGATGGCTACTTCAGCAGCGCGGGAACAGCAAGCAGGGAAATTTTGCTACAGAGGCCAAAGAAGTGAGAAAGCCAGGGCCAGTTGCATTGCATAATGATGGACCCCCAGCATTCGTCGCTTATCCATTCATCAGATACTTATTACGTGCCTACTCTGTCGTGGGCTGTGCTAAGGTTGGTGGTACAGTATGAAGTGAGTTTCTAACCACAGAGACTACAAACACTGAAGAACAACTTGGTCCACTTCACGGAATCCCCCTCAAGCCAGCACCCCTTAATCCTGGGAGGAGGAAAACCCTGACGCCCATGCCTAGGGGTTGGGAGATGCCCAAGCTGGTCTCCTGAGAAACAGGCTTCTGAACACAGCTCCCCTCTTTTCCTAGCTCCCAGTCTAGTTGTTTCCATGAGACCGTGAAGTCTCTGAGCATCCCTTTAACCAGGCAGCATCTGTGTTCTTCGCCCCTGTTGTGGCAGAGTGCGGGCCTGGCAAAGACAGTGAAAAGGGAACACTTCTAGTTAGGGGGACTCTGAGCGCTAAATTGCTATCTATGAAGGAAGTGAAGTGAATTGGTCAGTCCCCCCCACACACAAACAAGCAATCAGGAGGACCATGCTAAACGGTCCTGCGGAGACCCCATCTTGGTCCTCTGAACACTGTGAGCACCAGAGATGTGAGGCAGAGCCCTGAGGACTGAATGCCACCCCCTGTCCTTGGCAGTCTCTCCCCTGAGGCTTGCTAGACCCAGGCTCTTTCAGACTCTGTTTGTTCAAGTGTTAAGTCTCTCCCGGCGGGAAAGGCTGGTGGTTTGGGGAGTTTCTGTTTTCCTACATAGTAACAGAAATAAGAGCCCAGGTCTGGCCCTCTAGTGAAACTATTTGGGTCCTGTCATGTGCGCACAGGGAAACCAGCCACTGCAAGAGGTGAAGGCAGCCTGGCGGTGTGGCTCAGTGGTTGAACATCAACCTATAAACTAGGAGGTCTGGGTTCGATTCCCAGTCAGGGCACATGC
>NW_005318248.1:0-1088 GCF_000412655.1 Myotis brandtii
AAAAAAAAAAAAAAAAAAGGTGCTCTGGGCAGATTTGGCCCTGATGTGATACTCGGAGGGCAGAGAGAAGGGAAAGAAAGAAGGGACTATCTGCAAACGGATTGGATGCCATGCGGCTGAAAACAATGTTATAACCTGCTAGGCCACAGCAGACTCCCAAAGAAAGGTCTTGGGGTGAAAAGGACTTAAAAGCTGCCGATAGAGTGAGCAAGCTTCATGCTTCTTGAGAAATGATTACATGTGAGGAAGGCATTATAATTAAAGTAATTGTAGGCCTCCGTCAGGGCAGCCACAGCCACTTGACATTCTTCCCTAGCGGGTGAGTGTCTTCATTACGGAGCCCACGGTAAGTGTGGCCCCTCTCGAGGCATCCAACACTTCAGTTAAGCATACTCCAGTTGACAATAAAAATCACACTCTGCCTTATGTAACACGATAGTCAAGAGTTGCACACAAAACGAGTCTCTGCAATTTTGAGAGGGTTAATGCCAGAGCTTCCTCCACAGGATTAAAAGACAGAGGGGAGTAAAGTCCGGGGGCTGACCAGCCCCGAGCGAGCTTGTTCGACAGGCCGGAACCCGAGAACCTGACTGCATCAAAATGCAAAACAAATGCTGGTTGTCACCTGTAACAAGGAGGCCTCAGATGTAATTTCTAGGCTTGAATGATAGGGGACAAAGAAAACAGCACACTGGGGAGTGCCAGGTCTCTTACCTACGTCAGGACTAACCGAAGAGGTGGAGAGGAGGTGATCCTGAAATGAGTGGGTCTCCAGGAAGGTCACCCAGGAAACCACTAACCGGTGGGGCTCTAGGATGTTGAGGCTCAGGCTGAAGTTCAGTGCATTGAGCTCTGAGTGCCTATGAGTGTTCCCACTCCTGCAGTACAGTCTTCCTGGTCCTGCTACTCTGTGTGGTTGCTTTGCCTGAGGATCTCTAAGGACTCCAGAGTCTACTCCAGTCTGGAACTGACAGGTGCATTTGACCTCAGAAAGGGCGTCCAGCCTGCGTTCACAGCGTGGCTGGGAGATAGGGAGAGAAGAGGCTCCAGAAAAGAGGCACATTTTGCTTCTCGGCCTTTCCATGTAT
>NW_005318249.1:0-1089 GCF_000412655.1 Myotis brandtii
TAAGAAATTCCTTTCTACAGACAACTGTTTCATGAAATGCAATAAACACCCTAAAAATTCTAAGCAGCTCATTATATGCCCCCGTCTGCTTTTGTGGCTCCAAGCCAGAATCTTAACTTGTTAAGGACAACTAATTTTTGTTTCTGGCTGTCTCAGGGGCCTCTCTCGTACTCACTCTCACTTTACTTCACTGTTGACACGTTTCTGTTAACTGGGTGTCATCTGCCGGCCTTGATTTTATGCACAAGCAGTGGGATGCATTTTCCTGTGCAACAATCCGGCTTTGAGTTGCATTAGGTTTGTCATTATTCTCTCATTTTCCCCCTTGCACTTGTAACATTTCATCTCTTCCTGCCTTATTTTTTGTGAGCCACGGTGCACCCACATTATGGTTTATACATGATCTCGCTCCCTTTGAAGTCGGCGGATTGCAGAGCCCGCGCTCGTCAGGAGAAGAGCCTTGCGCCAATTTAGCAGGCTGAGGGCCCGGAGCTCCAACATCTCAATCTAAAGGGGGTCACAGGGTGGCACAAGTGAGTGTCAGCAAGAGCTGTTTAATTGCCAATCTAGGCTTCTCCATGGTGTTTAAAGTATAATGACCCATCACTTAATTCTGAGGAGTCCTGGCCCCGCTGCTGAATAGAATGAATATCAAAGGGTGTTCTGGAGCAGGGCAAGCTGCCTACATTTCCTATAACTGCCATAAGGATAATGGACCTATACTTCTGTCGCCCCATTACCACAATAATGTATTTAATTTGCTGTATACGCTTTTTAACTAGCTACCTTTCATAAGGCCTACCTGGGGAATCGCCGAGGCCCCCCTGCACCCGGAGCCCCTAACCTTTCCTCCCACCCTTCCCTTCCTTCCCTCCACCCCCCTCTGCCCACCAATAAATCATCCACTAACCTCCTAATGATAATTCAATCAATAAGCTTAACCCTGATCCCCATCCTACGGTTACTTCCCCGCTTTTAACCCCTGGAATGCACCGAGTACACAAACATGAGAGGCAACCAGGTGCGTCGTGTAACTGCTGGACGGAGAGAGGTTGAGCTGCGGATCCTAAGTCCCCTGGGAGACTCCCC
>NW_005318250.1:0-1089 GCF_000412655.1 Myotis brandtii
AGTCGGGACACTCGTAAGTCAAGGCCCCACTCTATTTTCCTTTCCCTCTTTCCAAATGGGAAAAATTTTCCAGATAAAAGTAGAAAAATTAAACAAGTATTAATGGCACTTTTTGCCTCCCTTGGATCTTGTGGCGAGGAGCCAGGAGGACCCCTCTCCCATTGCAAAGTAGAAATCTCAGCTAGTGCCTCTGCAGAACAGCAGCCATCCTGGTAACTCTGGGGCCCTGCAGTCCTGGGGCAGGAGGGATCAGGAATTTCTTCAGCAGGTGCCAATGCTATAAAAACAAGGGCATGCACAGGCTGCCTCAGAGAAAGAGAAAGCAAGAAAGAGAGGTCTTCCATAGGGCTGTATGAGTTTCCTATTGCTGCTATAACAAATTACCACAAACTCAGCAGCTTAACACAACACAAATATATTACCCAGCAGTTCTGTAGGCTGATGTCCGGCATGCTTCTCACTAGACTAAAGTCAAGGTGTCAGTAGGGCCGAGTTCCTTTCTTAATGCCCTAGAGAGAAGCCCATTTCCTTGCCTTTCCTAGCTGCTAGATGTTACCCTCATTCCTTAGTTTGGGGCTCCCTTACATCTTTAAAGCATGCAATGCTGTATTTCTCTTCCTTACTCACATCTCCTGTCTCTCTTCTTTTGCCTCCTTCCAGTTGCAAGGACCCTGTGAGTATATTTTCATCCTTTTTCACTTTGAAGGACCCTGTGATTACCACACCTGATACCCATGCACTCAGAATATTCAGGGTAGTGACCCCATCTCAAAGTGTAAATCTAATCACATCTGCAAAGCACTTTTGCTCTGTAAAATAACATGTTCACAGGCTTTGGGAATTAGGAAGTGGACACCTTTGGGGGCCATTTTCTGCCTGCTACAGGGGCTAGCTGGAATGTGTTTACTCGTGGCATTAACAAAAGTGGTTGTCTTTCAGGGAGTCGCGCCACCCATGCTTGAGTGAGTGACCAGTCCTTTCAAATTATGATAGAAAACCACTACCCCTTAAAACATATAGAAAACACCTGCACTTAAATACAAGCTACCCTCCTAAATACTTCCTTAGGATGTTCTTGCCTAAAACGTA
>NW_005318251.1:0-1089 GCF_000412655.1 Myotis brandtii
CAGTAAATTTTATGGTGCAAGAAACCAAGTAATTTTATCTTCTTCCTGAGTAAAATAAAAAACTAAGTCATTCGATTAAGTTTATGGATGCCTTTCTGTTTATCTTTCAGACTTTATTGATCTGATCCAAGGTATCTTGTGACTGCTGGCTGGAATTAAGGTTGGTGGTGTGTTTATAATATTGATTGTGAATAAACTGTGAAATAAAATAGAGGTATCCAGGGCCTTTGGACAGCTGGGTCAGAATAGCCTTGCAGAGTGTGGTAGGAAGCTGAGCTTAAACCTAGATACATTTCAGACTTGGGACGTTTTACAAATGTGTTTTCCTGAGCTGTGTTTGTTTTTGTAGTACTACAATCGTTTTGATGATTGTTTCACTTATTTTACCTGTTTTACTAGCTGGATTTTGATTAAGAAGACCCAACTCAAATTCATTTATTTAATAACCACGCATATGAAAGAATGACTTCTTGGTGAGGCTAACTCACAATTTAAAGAATAGTCAGCTTTCTGATTTGGCAGCAAAACACTTTGAAGCCCATGATTTGGTAGCCACGTTTCCTGAGGATGATAGTGCTGAAAAGTTGTTTGTCAATGGCAAATTTAATTAATTAGCCGAGGTTTAAGATGCCATTCCTTTTGTTCTATTTTCTGGTTACTTGACTTTATGGGAGATCCCAAACCAGTTTAGTGTAATAGTAGAGTCTTAGAGGGCACTCACAGCAGGGGGCATAGAATTTCATTTATCCTTTCCATTTTCTTCTCTAGGACATGCATTCAGATTTTAAAATAAAATAAACCCTGATTGAAATGAGGACTTTTGTTGCTCATAAAAGAGCAAAATATCAGTTGTTGCGAATCATCTTGAATAGGCTTTTGATGAATAGTTAACATAAAGGAAAGCATTGGCTTTTCCTATGTGCTTACATTAATCAGGAATTTAGCTGTCAACACCTTTAGTTAGCCTTCAAATTGCAATGTCTGGCACATATCAGGCACAGTGGCCTCAATTGTGCCCTTGCTCTTCTACCCAAATACAAAACATACGTGCGCACACACACACATGCACACACCACTATTTCTCTCTTT
>NW_005318252.1:0-1089 GCF_000412655.1 Myotis brandtii
TGCTGGAGCTCTATCCACTCATCTTGCTAGTTTTTGGCGTGCTTGGTGTAATAACCTCCATGAGCGCCATCTTGGCCAGTGGAGGAGACTCCCCAGCTCTCTCTGACTGGGTATCAGGACCCTTTCAGGAAGTGTGGTGATGCTGCAGCCTTCAGGTGGCCTCTCGATGCTGGACACAGTGACTGTACATCCAGGGGAGCTGGTTGGAGCCCATGGGGCACCCCTGGGTCCTGGTACTCACATCCTCTACCCAGCGTCCAGGTTCTCTGCACAATCCCCAAGCAGCCCAGCCTTCCAAAGTGGCCAGCCAGGCCCACGCTCTGACTGACAGCTGTCTAGGTAACAATGCATTTGGGGAGTGGGCCTGTAGGTGATGTGCTTTAAGTGTGTGGGCCAGTTTGCAATGTATGGCTCTCAGCTCTAAATTTGCCCTTAGTTGCCTACTTTATAAAAAATGGCTCTGAGCTTTTAAAATATTTGTTCCTTTATCAATTAGCATAATATTAAGTTTATCAGTAGAAGGTACTACAAAGGTGTTACAGGAGGAAAGATTTCTGATTCCTAGTTCCAGAGCACTTACCTGGTATCAGCAGGCTTCTGCAATACCCACAGCTTCCCAAGGGCCTGGTTCCTGCAGTAGGTACAGCTTCTCCAGCTCAGGGTCCCTGAGGTATATGGCACCCAGGACCATGTAATGGCTAGCATCCTCCCTCAGGTGGTTTATAGAGCATTGCCTCCCATGAGAAAAGCTTTCTTGGCACACTGGAATGTGAATTTCTAGTAGGTTCAGGTAGACACTTATCATTTATGACTCAACCCCCAACCTTTACACCACAAATTCAGCACATTAGGTTTTCATTGGACATTTGTGGGATGAAATCTATAGTGAGGGTGAAATATGTATTGGTGTGTTGGGTGGTCCCAGTGTGTACCTGTTGTCCTAGCATACTTATTAGTAACAATTATTAGTAGCAGTTCTTCACTTCAAAATGTATCCCATTTGAGCAATTTATCATAGATTTTCTCTAATTTTATTCTTTGGTGACAGTATGAAGAATTTCTCTCTCTCTCTCTCTCTCTCTCTCTCTC
>NW_005318253.1:0-1089 GCF_000412655.1 Myotis brandtii
CACTTTTGACAAAGCTCAGTTACAATGAACCTTGAGTGAATCATTGAGTGTGTTTATCTGCTGGGACCCGGCTGGCCACGTGCTCCGCAGCTTCTGGTCGGTCGCACCAGCGGCGTCGGCGCCTGGTGACAGGGGCTGCCACGTGGAGATGGGGGATTCGTGGGTGACACGGAGCGAGTCCTCCCCGAGGTGGCCCACACTCCTCCTCGAGCCCAGGAGATTCTCTTCAGATCACTGAGGGTTTATTCCCTTGGGGACGAGCTGGAGGCATCAACTGGGGACCCCACGGCCCCATCGGCGCCCAAAATTCAACACGAGGTTCTCGCCGTCTCTGGAGATTAGGAACATGTAGCTGATGCCCAAGCAATGGGCTTACTCTGTTTTCCGGGTGACGTTCAGCACAACATTTGAAATTTTTTCATGCCCGGCTGGGAAGAAGAGTTTTCTGGATTAAACTGAAAATTCCCAGGTGCTAGAAGGATTCAAGGGACGGCGGCTGGGGGTCCCCAGGACGCAGGGCCGGTCCTGTTAGAAGTGCCAGCTCCCTTGTCCTCTGCGATGCCGGCCTCTCCTGCCCTCCCGGGCATAGACACCTGACCCCTCCCCCTGACCTGGTTCCCTGACTCCTCCCCAGCCCCAGCTCCCCCAGGGCCCCAGGAATGTGACTGTTTGTCCTAGTCCCAGGGCCTCCGCTCTGGCTGCCTGTGACCTGCCAGTGTTTGAGCAGGAATGTCACCTTGTGAGCAGGTGCCTAAAAATTCTCTACCTCCGAGGGGCCGGATGCTGTAAAACCAATTAAGCCCCTGCCTTCCTCCCTTCTGCGTGCGGATGTGAATGGTGGTGGGGGCTCCGTGCTGGGGGCGCAATGCCAGCTGCATCAGGATCTGACTCACGCTTCCCGTCGCCCCGTTCCCGCGTGTGGCACATCCTCCTGCGCCCCGTGCCCTACACAGCAGCTCGGACCCTCTTCTTCCGGAGCAATGCAGCGGCAGGACCCTTAGAATACCCCCGGGCGGGCACTCGGAGCGGCGGCACATCTGGTGGCTGCCCCTCCTGGGTCTGCAGGGAGTGGCTGGGCTGGACACGGCT
>NW_005318254.1:0-1089 GCF_000412655.1 Myotis brandtii
TAGGTTCCAGGAGAACAAGGAAACAGCCCAATACATCCTCTGGTGTTATTCAGCTCAGAGCGACAACTCCGTAAGGGACTGAACTGCCCACATAGGTTATTGTTTTCACCTTGTGTTCTGTTGGGTCACATCTCCAAGCAGTTCCCTAGGACTGAAGCTTTCATAATTAGAGTAGAATCACATCTCACACAGGGGTTAGGTGCGAAGGTCAGCAGCCGAGGCTGAAATTGTGGTCACACCACCACCCTGGAGAGTCCTTAGAAAAATGCCCCCTTGGAAACTGAGATATTGTCTCTCAATAAATCTAACAGTTTAGTTTTTCCTCCAAGGTTGTCACAGGCTGCCCTGTCTTCGTTTGAGCACCAGATGAAGTAGTGACTTAATATTCTAGCCACTTGATTAAAAGAGAAACAAATACATTGAACATCAGAATCACTTCTTCTCAGCAAGATACCTACACACTGAGAGGCACCTAAGACCAGCAGCCATGGCACCCAGCAGTGAAGGCAACATCATATGCATTTGATATATACCCGATAAATGTTTCTGGAGTGAATTGTTATCATCCACAAGTCCCACTGCTATTTACTGTGTATAGGCTCTGGCTGGGTGTGAGGGAACACCGTGTATAATCCACAATCTCTACCTAGTCACTCACAGTGTCATGAATGAGCCATTTAGACAAATAAATATCCTAATATATTACAAGTACTACAATGGAAGTAAACCCTGGGTACCAGTGGATGGGTATCAGGAAAGACTTACAAAGAAGGTGATGCTGGAGCTGAGTCTTTAAGGAGGTTTTTGGGAAGAGGTTGAGGCTACCGGTGAGAAAGGAATGCTTTCCATGCACAGGAGGGATGCGAGGAGGGGAAGATGGGTATGCAGTCGTGCCGTTGCTTTGATGGCTTAGAGTATGAGGGGTAGGGGGTGGTCTGGCAAAAACTAATTGCCATACAAGAGATTGAACTGGATTATGTGGACAGTGGGGAGTCTTGGGAGGGTTGAGAGAAGAAGCATGAAACGAGCAAATGTGTGTGTTCAGAAATATATTTGCTCTTATAAGGAGGGGAGACATACAGGAGTGTG
>NW_005318255.1:0-1089 GCF_000412655.1 Myotis brandtii
TTCAAACCCATAGTTTTCTGTTTACAAGATCCCACCCCTCTTCCTCACTGACTTCAGGACTTGGCTCATCGTCTATCTCCTCTGACCTACAGCTTTTCGTTGTCCTAAGCCCTCTGACATGATGGGAATAATCTAATGTGCTGGGTTTGTGGTTCTGCAGCTCTCCTATTGCTAGCATTCCACCCTGTCAGCTCTCTGCCACAAAGCCCTAGGCGGACCCCATCCTCCTTTGAAATGGGTAGAGCTCCAAGATCTCAATCCTCCTTGGTGATCACATGTCCTTATTGGCCATCTGTCCCAGCCTCTACGATCTAATTTTCTGCTCTTATGACTTCTGCTCCCATTGCCTCTCACTTGTCTCCTAGTATTTTTAGCAACAGATCACATCCCCCCACCTCTTCAAATGAAGGCAGATGGTAAGGGATGCCTCTAAATTCCAGATGGAAACAGAACTACTGCAGTTGACGTTGGAATGAGACCCCAAGCCTTCGTCCTCCCTCATAGGGGAATCTGTGAATGCAGTTTAAAGACCATCATCTTTATCCATTGCCTTTTACTAGCATCCTTTCCCTCCACACTCCACCTGGACCTCTGGTGACCAATTTAATGATGCATTTGCTGGTAAGAGATTCTGAAACCTCACGTGATTGTCTATACGCTAACACTCTGTCCTCTTTGGTAAGGCCCAGTTAACTCCACCGCTGTTACTAAGTTGCTTAGGGGTGTTGAGAAAGTCATGACAAATTCACATTATTCTCTACGGGGCCCTGGAATCTTTTGCTGCATACTATTTTGGCACCTTATTAGATTTCTTACAGGATCTGTCTCAAACATTTCTACCCTTAGTAAGGTCAAACTTGACTCTTTACTTCATTTCTTACAAGACTGAAAATATGCCACCATTTAACAAGAGTTCCTTAAACAACATTGTTTCGATCTTAATTTCTCTATATCAGTGATTTTCAACCCTTTTCATCTCATGGCATTAATGACTAAAATTCTACTGCACACCAAAAAATGTATTACATTTTCGGCCGGCCTGGCAAAAGAATATATAGGTATAATTTTTATTCATTCACACCAGACGGC
>NW_005318256.1:0-1089 GCF_000412655.1 Myotis brandtii
AGTAATAATATCCCATAAAGTCACTCTCTTTAGGAGTTAATTTCCACTGAGTACTTTTCAGTCTTATATGTGTTGTAAGGCATCAACAACACGAATCACAGTGATATTTCCTCTCCCTCCCTTCCTCCCTCTTCTAACACTCAGAAGGAAGGTGCCCAGGAAGTTTAATGTGTACCAAGAACTAGCCAACCTACTCAGGACCCTCCACCCTGGCAGAAAAATGCCCACTATTTGGTACTGTTGGGTTCTTTTGTGACTTCAAGTTTCTATAATAACAGAAGTTCTCTCTAGAGAGAAGCCAATGGGAGATTTATATTTATGTATACATATTATGTATGTAAAATATAGAAAAATGTTTATGTATATATCACATATGTAATTTATTTATTTTAAGGCATCTAAAGGAATCGGCTTATGCAATTGTGGGGTGGGAATTGGCAAGTCCACAGCCCATAGGGCAGGCTGGCAACCTGGAAACTCAGGCAGGAGTTGATGATGCAATCTTGAGGCACATTTCTTCTCTGGGAAACATAAGATGTTGCTCTGAAAGGCTTTCAATTAACTGGATGAGCCACCACCCACCTTATCCAGGGTAATTTCCTTTACTTAAAGTCAGCTGACTGTAGATGTTAAGGACATTTACAGAAGACCTTCTTCACAGCAATGTCTAGATAGTGTTTAGTTGAATAACCAGGTACTACAGCCCAGCCAAGTTGACACTCAAAACTAACCATCACAATCATGAGACTCTTTTCTGTTTTCTGGACCCAAGTAGATCACCTGGACTTCCTTCTTGATCTCAAGCGATGATCTGATCTGTTGGAGATGCTCTTCTCATCCCTTTCGTGTAGCCTGGTGAACTTAGACTGCCTCAAAGGTGATGAATAGAACTTTCTAGTGTGCTTCCCAAGTCTTGCTACGAAATAATAAACAATTGCCTGGGTTGAGTTGCGGTCCAATCTCTTAGGAAATAGCCTGGAAACATGGGAAGGACTCGTGTCTCTGTGAGCTGGCCATCAGTCTTTATGCCTCAGCTTTCACAAGGTGGAACATGTGGGAAGGATCAGTGAACGCCCTGCAGAGTGGACC
>NW_005318257.1:0-1089 GCF_000412655.1 Myotis brandtii
TTCATAGGTCGATGCTCAACCACTGAGCAACCCCGGCTGAGCCCTCTTTATTCTGACCCAGACTTTTGCAGAGGTCACGCAGAACTCATATTCCCAGGTGGCCTCTGAAGAGGCAATCAAGATAAAATGGTCATGACCGCTAATTGAACTCTGAGTATATGGCTGGCACTGTTAAAGGATGGTCTAACCGCTAGACTCTAACACATTAGCTACTAAGGCCCCTATCGCAATCTGTGCAGTGGGCATAGGAACCCGGTTTGTAGATGAGGAATCGGAGAGAGGGAATCCATTTGCTCAAACTCCCCTAATTTGTAGTGAGTGACAGAACTAGGCTTTGAACCTGCTTAGTGTCAAACTTAATCCTTTTCATCTCAGAGGTACAAATGAAACCGGGGACTTACGCTATTGCCGGGGATGCGGAATTCATCTGCTTTCAGCAGTGTTTTTGGAGCTCTATCAGAAACATCATAGTAGTATGATAGAGATGATTGAAAAACTAGTTTTATCCAATCAGCTCCAATACAATTGCATTGTCAGCAGATCAGCCACATGCTCCAAAATGTTTTTTTTTCCACTGCTAGTAAACCGAGTTTTATCATCTCACTATTTTCAGTGAATATAATGGTGTTTTGCAAATTTGACTTTGCCCCACAGCTCCAACGATTCATTCTTTCTTCCTTCCTTTTTTCCTTTCTTCTTCCTTTCTCTCCAATGATTATTAAGAGCGTCCAGTGGTGGTGCACATGAGGCAAACAGGAGGAAGTGGGGAGGGACAGGAGGGAGCAAGATCCAGAAACCCTCAAAGGACCCTCAGCCACGGAAGCCTTAGCAAGGCCTCCGGTTGCAGGGCTCTGGGACCCAGCATTGTCCAGGGGCTGGTCCTCCACCTCAGGGTGTGGAGCTCTGCACTCTGTGCCCACGGAGCGGTGCCTCTGACCCAGGCCTGCGCAGCCCTTTCTTGCCTCTCCTGTTCCTAAAGACAACCATCGTGATCATGTCTGCCAGCTGGGTGCAGAGTCAGGGCAGCCCTCCCTCCAGGCGCTCAGCTCCCTGCTGCCCGGCGCCGTGGGCTCCACGTGGTCCACAACA
>NW_005318258.1:0-1089 GCF_000412655.1 Myotis brandtii
CTAATGTATAATATATATTTATATCACTATGAATGGCACCACTCATAATAATATTTACAGTCATTGTCAGCATTAAAAGCTCAACTGGATCTCAAGCTTCGGGATGAATAGTTCATATTTTACTTGCTCTTCTTTTCCTCCTAAACCAGCACCCCAAAGCCAATGCTCACTTCCAGGTGAGAAAGCTCAAAGTTGCACTGAGAATTCCAATATTCACCGAGTGTCTGACTTTGGAAAGAAGTCTCTAAGGGTCAGTTTCCTCATGTGTGAAGAAGCATTGATAAAATACCTACATCAGAGCTCTGTTGCACTAAAAGGGATAAGGCAATAAAAACATTAGGATATGGCTTTTCACTGATAATTTGTCAATAAATATTAGTCAATTATTATTCAAAGTGGCTGGTCTATTTGCATCCTTTAAATATAAAATGAATAGCAGTACCCATGGCATAGATTTTGTACAACTAAAAGTTGATTTCCGTGACGAGAAACAAAACTCAACAGCAACAATAACAAGAATAGACTTATAATATTCACAATAATGATTATATCTTCATTTCCCAAGTTATTTTCCGTGAAGCACTAGCCTTAAATTTTCTGTGGAAAACAAAACCAATCCTTATTTCCATCTTTGAATTCACAATACACGGTAGTGCTTTAAACACAGTAGTGCCTTAAATTCATTGACTGATGGAATCCCAGTACCAAACAAAAGTTTGCAGAGATAGAAATATTTCAACAAGTTGGAGCAGAGGAGCCCCCACTAGGACATATTCATAGCCCTGTAGGGAGCGGAGCAGTGATAGGGTAAGCATTCCTACACAGAATTATTTAGTAGGGCTCTACATTTTAACAGTGAGAACGTAAAGCATTAAAGTGCATTAAATATGTACCTTCACATGCTTAAATCCATTATGGTTTATCATCTCAAAATAAAACCTTAACTTTGCCTACTCCTTACATATAAATTAATAAGATGGGTGAAAGGGTTTCCAGAATATCAACAATATACACACATTGATTCAATGTGAAGGCTGTTATAGATGTTTTCTTTCCTGCGGTTACTCTGAAAACCAATGCAAAGCCAAG
>NW_005318259.1:0-1089 GCF_000412655.1 Myotis brandtii
TGTGTGTGTGTGTGTGTGTGTGTGTATGTGTGGTGTGGTGTGTATTTAACAAAATGTACAGCATTTTGATGATCAGAAAAGGCACGTTAAAGCTGTTTTCATTTTGGAAATGGAAAGAAGGAGGGTTTGGGGTAGTGGCAGGCTGTGTGGAGAGCAAGAGAGGTGGATGGAGTGAGGGGGAGAAGCTGGAGCATGGAGTGGAGTTGGGATTCGGGAGAGGACACAGGAGCAGGAGGAGGGGGTGCGGCAGAGCGGCCGGGAGATGCTGGTGAGGTAAGTCCTTGCCCTTGGTGCTAGAGATGTCACTCCCACCTACGACACATAAAAGCTTTTCGGAAGCCTTTTGAAGAATAGCTCACAGGGTGAAATGGGTATATTTTAAACCAGAGAAGGCTATACAGAAAGCATCAAGAAAAACGCAAGTCAGGATTGACTAGAAGTGGAAATGAAACTTCTCAGTTCCAGATAGTAACTGAACAAGTCACATGAATGAGATGGTAAAAATGTAAGCTTTAGAAACAGCAGCTGGAAATGTCAAGTGTCAGTCCTGACACAGCAGTCCATTGTTGCCCCATTGTGGGGCTGTGGAAATGGGCCACCCAGTCTGCTTTTGGGTGAGACCTATTCACTTGGACTCCACAGGGCCTCCCTACCCTTCCAGGGGTGCAGTAAGCGGGGATGGGGATAGGGCAGGATGGTAACATTTGGAAACTTCTGTGAAGTTAGAGGACTTGACTGCCATGAATCGTCTTGGGGCCGACAGCCTGTTGCTCAGTGCTGATGAGTTGGGCAGGTGGCTCTGCTTTCCTGCCCGGGCTGTGCATTTGCCTGCTGTCTGGTGGAAGGTGAAGCTGTTGCTCCTGGATTTATGGAGGTGGAGAGGGGAGGGATGGGACAGTGGGGCCTTCAGTGGCTTTCCACCTGGAAGATACACAGGAAATGATACATGACAAAGCCAAGATTAAAAATAAGAAGAAAAATGACTAATTGTTACTTATTGAGTACTGGGATGTGCCAGGCCTTGTGCTAGACTTGACCTTCTAATCCCCTCAACAGCCTTCTTTAATAGGCTGTTATCTGTCTCTATAC
>NW_005318260.1:0-1089 GCF_000412655.1 Myotis brandtii
TTAAAAAAAAAACTGATAAAAGAAAAACAAAATCTAGGAAGAAAAAGACCACAAAAAGAGATTAATTTCTTTAACCCTGATTAAGAAAGGAAAAGGAAGCAAAAATATTCAAAATATTTTTTGGAATAGGAATGGAAAAGGAAGCCTAATCATTAATGCTATTAAAGTATTTTTGGAGAATAAGGGCAACTCTATGACAAAAAGAAAAGAACAGCTAAAAACTTAGATGACATAGCTAATTTAAGCAAAATTTCCAAAATTGACCCCAGGAGAGTAAACAAACCTTAAGTAAATCAGTTATCAAAGGGAAATTTGGAAAGATGATGAAGGAGATAATATTATTGATAAAGGTGTCAGGTCCAGATGGCTTCTTTTTAACCTTTTGAGAGTAGGAAAGTCCAGTATTATTAAACCTTTCCAAATGATAGAAAAAGATAGAAAGTTCAGCAATTCACTTTAATACCAAAATTAACAACCTTGCTTATTAATACAAATGCAAAAATTCCAGAGAGGACTCTCTCTTATCTGCACCTCAGGGCCCCGTTCCCTGGCCCCGCTGAGCCCAGGCCACCAGCCCCTCCAATGTTGGGGGCCACCTGTAATTACAGCCATGCCTTACATGTTGTTGTGGGAAAACTTGTCTGTGTCCTTCCCTGGGAGGCAGACAAGGCCAGCTCGGTCTCACAGAGGAAGAGCGCTAAGGACAGACAGTGAAGTAGCGCTTGTCTTCTGCTGCCCTCCGTTGCCTCTATCTGCACAGTGAAAGCAGGGGCTGCTCCTTTTACGTAATTTGCTTGATTCACCAAATGTATTCAGACGGCCACGCTGGAAACAGTCCTGAAACACTGTCGGTGCTAGGAGAGAGTTCCCATTAAGAAAGTAATTGAAAAATTTTATTTTATTTATGTAAAATGTAAATTTCCAATTCAATTATTTCACATGAGTCATTTTTTATTCCTTTAATTTCATTAGTTTTTTATTTCTTGGCTGACCCAGGCCTGGAGCTTCTTTTACTCACCAGTTCTGCGAACATGGTTTCACTCCTCCTTCCCTGGCTTAGCTCCCACCCACACCTGACAGGTGGGAGGC
>NW_005318261.1:0-1089 GCF_000412655.1 Myotis brandtii
AAAAAAATTTGTAACAAATTGGATTCGGAAATTGATAAAAGACTGTGACATTAAGTTTTAATTTCAAATACTGAGAAGCATCAAGACAGACCCATTTTCTCCCCCAATAAACTTTAGTTGAAATAGATGTTATACATTTAGACTTACAAATTACATTTATGAATGACTGCATTGACTATTCAATACCATGGAATCGTAAGTATGATTTCATTTGAAAACAGAATTCTGCTGTTAAGAAATATTTGAAAACAACTGCAAAAATTGTTTGAAAGCTACTGAAAGCTAATGAAAGCCAGCCCAAATGTGGTTTGTATTTCTCTGAGTTCCAACCCAAAACATTAAAAATAAGCATCACAAATCTTATAATTGGATGAAAACCTTACCCCCCAGCCATACCCTAATTTATGACTGGATATGATTGCATAGCACATCTCAGACCATATGCTTGGATTGTAACATCCTGTCCCCACAAATCACCAGCATTGCTCAATCTCAGGCTGAACTGATAACAGGGACTTTCCCTCTAATTCCCCACCCAACACCCCAAGGAACCAGATGTGTGACTCTAAATCTACGACCTCCCTGTTATCTCTCCTCCCAACTCCATCTGCCAGGCTGGCTGTGCCCAGGGAGCACTTCCCAGGCCTCTCCCAGGCTTGCAAGCACAGGCTCTTGGGCAAGGCCCGCTTCTTAACTTCCACATTTCCCTACCTGCTGCTCACTGCTTCATTGCTTGGTGACTGGAAAGGTTCTCATGCTGCCTGCTGCCCAAAATGGGTTTTTGCGTCCTATGATTAAGAACGTTTGCTGGCACACAAACAGGGAACCTGAATTCTCCTGTGATTTTCAGTCCCGCTCTGTGAAGCTGCCTCAGAGAGGCATAAGCCAGGAGACCCTCCCCTCTCCACAGCAGCCCCTCTGGATGTGTCTTATGCCCAGTGTTTACATAAAATGCCATCTGAACAAAAGCTACACATGTATCTGTAAAAATGTTGAAAACCACAGCTTCCCTCAAAGTGCTTGAGGGAGGGGGAAGTGCTGGCTCTTCCCAACACATAGAAAGCACCCAGCACTCATACATGCCGGCTG
>NW_005318262.1:0-1089 GCF_000412655.1 Myotis brandtii
TCTCTGTAAAAAAATCAATAAAAAATATATATTTAAAATTCAGAAGCATTTCTTTATTGGCCAACGTTGTAACCTCCTCAGCATAGTTAACGTAAAGGTAAGTGAGTACTCGGAGGTCTGTCACCTCTCTCTGTCTGTCAGTCGGCCATGTAACCAAAGAGGAGTGCAGCAGACCGTGCAACAAGGCAGGCATTCGCCGGGAGAACCAGAGACAGTTGCCCTCCCTTCTTGTATGGAAGGCTTTGGAGACTGACACCTCAGGCCCGCAGTGATTTGTGAGGGTGTGAATGGAGTTTGCAGACACTGCCTGCATCTCCTAGGCTCTCAGAGGAAGCTTCTGTTCCTTAATCTCTCTCCTGCCACCTCTGCCCACTTTCTGATCATCATATGACGGTATCATAACGGTGTCAGCATATTCCGGGCAGTTCACACTGTTGGTGGGAAGTAGATTTATCTTAATTTTTATAAACATAATGGCTGGAAAGTAAGTCTGAAAAAACAGACGGTGCCTAATTAGTTGACATTTCTGTAGGTCTGCGAAATTGGTCCACTTTTATATTCTACCTTGAGTATTCTCGTCATTCAAATCACTAGCCACAGAAATAGTGGACAGGGTCTAAAAGCAAAATGTTTTAAATATGCTATTTTGAGAGTCAAAGGAATCAACCCAGAATGCCCAGGAAATAGGGACACTTTCTATTAAGTCCACTTCTATTCATGCTACTGACAGTCTTTAACAGCTAGAAAACATGAGTTCTTATAGGCTGGTATCTGTACAGTATGAATAACTGACGTGTAACTATTTATAAGGTTGATGAAGAGTTGCCACAGGCACTGAGGGAGTACCTTTGGCTGAGTAGACGGATTTAACACCATAAGTCATTAGTGTACTTTTTTCTTTTGTGTCTTCTGGGAATCAGTGTAAAAGCTGGTGTGTCCAGTTCCTCAGAAAGTTCAACCATTTCCATATGACTGAGCAATTGCACTCCTAGGTATCATATGCCAAAGAGAAATGAAAACATATGTCCACACATAAAGTTGTTTGTAAATGATCATAGCAGCATTATTCATAATAGCCAAAAGGTGGAA
>NW_005318263.1:0-1089 GCF_000412655.1 Myotis brandtii
CTATTTCTTGCGCCGCCTCCTGAGCCACCTAACCTAATAGTACCTTCTAAACATTCCTTCATTCTTTTTAAAACATCCTTTGCTTACGGTTTCTGTGATTAAAGTAAGTGCCACCATGTTACAAATGAGCACATAAAGCTAAAATATTCAGATTAGGTTACTCACATTGGTCTTCATGTTGAGGATCCCCAAGACTACCCTAAGGCTCGGTGATTCACTAGAAGGACCCACGGGTATCTCACACAGTTACGGTTTATTACAACAACCGGATACCCATGAAAATCAGCCAAGGGAAAGAGCACCTGGGGCAAAGCCCGGGCAGATCCAGGCATAGGCTTCTGGGTGTCCTCTCCCAGAGGAGTCACATAGTCAAGCTTAATTCTCCAGCAGCAGTGCATGACGGCTCACGCAGTGTTGTCCACAGGGGCGCCCAGCTGAGCATCTTTATTGAGGGTCAGTCACACAGACACGAGTACCAACCTGACAGACTCTACCCCTGAAGCAAAAACACATTTTAGCATAAAGCATCTGATCCAACTGGTGCTGTGTGGCCCCAGGCCTCAGGCATACAGAAACCAGGCAGAATGCTCCAGGGGCTCAGAGCTCATCTCCCAGAAGCTGGCCACGGGCCAGTCCCCAGGAGACAGGCCTTTCTTAGGAATGTGCAGGGTTTGAGCAGTCCAAGCCTGCTGAGTTAACACTTCCTGCACAGTGCTGTGGCCTGAGGAGCCCTGTCGGGTCTGGGGAGGAAGGTACTGAGGAGGTGAGTTTTTATGCCCCAGGCTTCCTTCATGAGGCTGCCTCTTCTCTGGTACAGCAGGGAGAAGAGTACTTTAGCAGATTGTAGCACGGTATTGGGGACCCCAGGTCCTTCCTGGTTTATGTAAGTAGTTCTGTAGATCAGAGGGCTCGGTGATGAGGTGTGGATAAGCCTGGCGCTTACTGGAAATCTTACTCAGCAGAACCCGGAATGTGGACTGTCTCCTACATTTCAATCTATACAATAGTCTCCATTGCAGATGTTAATGTAATTTTATCTAAGGTCTGGCATAATTTTCTAAACTCTCTCAATGGTGATTGTCTACTTAT
>NW_005318264.1:0-1089 GCF_000412655.1 Myotis brandtii
GGAGCAGTGTGTGTGTGTGTGTGTGTGGCGGGGGGGGTGGGCAGGAAAGTTCTCTCTGCCTGTCTGTGCTGCAGCCGGGTTGTGGTTAAAGAGAAGACTCCAGGCTCCAGGGCTGTCAATCCATCCCTCTTTAATAGCATCAGATTTGTTTTAAAAAATTCATGCTGTGGGTTTTGAGGTCATCACTGTAGCTCCAAAAAGTTTGTTAAAGATTGCATCAGATAGATGCCTCTTAATGGACAGGCTCTGTGCTTGGGCGTGTATACTTCATAAGAGCATATTTGGGGAATTAAGAAAAGGAATGTGAGATAGACTTTCCAGCGAATTTCTCTGAACTATTGCTTTCTTTGTCCAAATGTCTCAGAAAATTTTATGGGAGGGAGAATTTTGTCCTTATTATGCTTGACTGAATAATTTGTTAAATTATGTTTTAAATCAGCATTTCCACAAATTGAAGAACAACTAATGCTAAAGTATATCATGGGTTATTATACATGCAATTTGCATAAAAGTTTTAAAAAGTCAGTATTTAGTAGTATCTGGGTGCTGCCGAGAGAGATTGCATGAAGGCGATGCTGAGATGAGAATCGTGGGTGTTCAGACCTTCTGTTTTCTAATTATAAAAAAGCATAGCATAGCCACCCGATGGAGTGGGCTCATCATCAAATCATAACCATTTGGAATAAAATGGCAGCGTCATGTGAAACTGCTGATGCAGCTCTTTTGTATTTTGAAAGGAAAGTTCCACACTTCAGTGTTTCATTGTTTCCAAAATGTTCTCTGAATGCAAGTGGCAGCTGAGGGTGTTGGGGGTGCTGAGTGGCCAGACATCCAGGCCCAGCCTGCTCACCACCCTCACCCCAGGCTTCAACCAGAACAGCTGCAGCTCATGCTTTATTTATCGGACTTCTGCAATGTTTTGTGTGAAGACAGGAATCTATGGCCCAAAAAAGGTGTAAAACTTTTGGAGCAGTTGTTAAAGATTACCAGGTGGAAGAGGTATTTTTTTTATATATGTAAAATGATGCAAACGGTTTGC
Source organism: Myotis brandtii (assembly GCF_000412655.1). Lineage (NCBI taxonomy): Eukaryota > Metazoa > Chordata > Mammalia > Chiroptera > Vespertilionidae > Myotis > Myotis brandtii. Next base: position 1,040 of record NW_005318264.1, read on the forward strand.
ACTTAAGAGCAAAAGAAAAGATTTTATGCTCCTACATAAAAGGAGAAATT
>NW_005318265.1:0-1089 GCF_000412655.1 Myotis brandtii
GACTCTCTATCCACTGAGCCAAACCAGTTAGGGCATTCCTCAGGACTTTTTGGTGAGACACAGTGATCTGAGTTACTGATGTGGGTATACTCACTTCTACCAGTACAACAACCCATCTGCCTCTGTAACCTGTAAAGGCAACTGAGCTCTTCCATGCCGGCTTATTATGCTAGAATAGATCTAAAAGGTAACCCCAATCACAAAACCCTGCTTAACATGTCTGTTCAGTGATTATTTAATGTTTATTTCAGGTTCTGATAAGACTGGAATCTGTGAAAAATAAAAACACCGTGGTTATAAGAATAATGGTATATATGGGATATAAAACCAAGCTAAAAGATTGTTTTGATGAACCATTTCTAGCATATATACAACTTACATCGAGAGGAACTACTTGTTCACAAAGTGGTAATTTCCATTTTAAATGCACCTGAGATTTCAACTATTTTTAGTGGCTCAAAATTTTTACAACCTTTGACTCAGTACCTCCTACTAAACACATCCTTTCAAAAGCATGAAATGTTGAAGGTCTGTCTATATCATTCAAACCAGCAATTAGAACCAGATGTTACTGCACTTTATATTTAGACACTGCATTTCAATATCTAAAAAAGAAAGAATGCTCATGAAGGACAGAGAGAATAATTTATAAATGCAATTAAAGCATATTGTTTAGATTCCCTCTCACTAATTTACCTGATTGCAAAGTAAAATTAAGTGAATTCATATTTAAATGCAAGATTGGGCCAATGAGTAATGAAATGTTTTAAACTGTGTTTATAAGGAAAAGAAGATATCAGGTATACTATTGTAGCATCAGATACATTTCTTTATTAGTTTTATACCTTTACTATAAAGCCTTCCATTTTCTTTACAAGGCAGTAAAATTCTAGATAGTATGATGTCTAAATTTATATTAACTTTGAAGAAAATGTATGGACCAGTTACAAAAGAGCAACTTGAAACTAACTATGCTCTACAGTAGCAAAGCTTTTAATAGTAATTTATAAATACGGCAGCTATCTTTTGTTTTTCCTGAAGGTTGGCATGTTCTTTATTTGAGTAAATAATAGAATAGAAATCATATGT
>NW_005318266.1:0-1089 GCF_000412655.1 Myotis brandtii
GCGGCATTAGGAAGGTTGAGAACCACTGGTCTAGGTTCATGCATTGGGGACTAGCTTTACCTCTTTAGGCCTTGAATTGGCTCCTTAGAGCTATTCTTTGGGGCTAGGCTCATCCTTCCGGACTTGGCTCAGCTGTTCAGGGGTAGGCTGGGCTCTTTGGGTTTAGGCTCGGCTCTTAGGAAATAAGGTTATCCCTTCGGGGCTGGCTTCAGCTCTTAAGGCTAGTCTCGGCCCTTGGGGGCTCGGCTCAGCTCTTTGGGGGTAGCTCGGCTCTTACTTACACTCTAACAAGTTATCCTGTTACTGTTCTGTGAATGCAGCAGACGACAGAAAACTCCTGGGCCATAGACAAAAGACTTTATTACTAACAGCACAGCCTATAACATCAGCACATTTGCATCAGTTTCCCTGGCCCCCACATGACACCTGCACAAGCAGTGGCTTACATGATAGGGTCAAGGGCCCAGCAGGCAGCAAACAAGCCACTTCCCCATGGTGACCTACTTAATCACCTCTGTGACTAACCAGAGAAACTGCTCTGTATCAGAAGACAGATCAGCCTAACATGCTCAAGAGCATGCTGGGACAGTCAGGGCCCTCGGCGGACGGCCTCTCCCAACGGCGCTCACACACATTTATCATTCCCAGCTTCCATTCAAAATTACCTTAATCCAAAAGCCCACAACACCGAGGGCTTATAGCCCTGGGCTGGCTATTGAAGACTGCATAAAGTGTTGTATACATCGCTGAAGGAAAATGGGATTGTAGGATGTGAATCTGTCTTCCTATGTTTGAACAAAAACATCCAAACATAACCCCCAACCCTTCCACAGTTTCAATTCCTGCCAGACTGTTTACATAAACTCTCAGTTCCCGTTAGATTGTGATACTGAAAAAGAAACACCACCCACTCTCCAGTTTGGATGGAGAAGTCAACAACAACAAAAAAGAAATATATGTCCAATAAGCAATTCATACTTCATATGTCCAAAAACAAAGCTTCTGGTCTTCCCCATACCTCACCCCTGCTCCTCCTGAGGTCCCTGCATAGCAGAAGGCAGCTCCATCCTCCTGGTTGCTCAAACCAAC
>NW_005318267.1:0-1089 GCF_000412655.1 Myotis brandtii
GAGAGAGAGAGAGAGAGAGAGAGAGAGAGACAGGACATATCTCTCTGAGTTCATGCACCAAGGAAAGGCTATATAAAGATACAACCAGGAAATTAGCTCTCACCAAGAACCCTTATTCTGGCACCCTTAATTCAAACTTCTAGTCCCAGAACTGTGAGGAATAAATGTACATTGGTTAAGTAATCCAGCCTTTAGTCGTTCATTATAGCAGCTTAACTGACTAAGACAGAGTCTAAGAGATCTCATGACTGAAAGTAATGTCCTAACTCGGATGGGATCCTGAAGAAAAACAAACAAAACAAACAAACAAAAATCCCATTAGGAAAAACTAAGGGATCTAAAGAAAATATGGCCCTTTAGGTAATAAAAATGTATCAATATTAGTTCTGTAATTATAACAATCGTACCAAACTAATATGAGATATTAATAATAAAGAAGACTGAGTGAAAGATATCTGAAGATATCTGAGAACTCTCGATCTTATCAGGTTTTTGTCTGTAAATCTGAAACCGTTTCAAAAAATAAAATCTAGTCTAAAAAATAAAAACCTGAAAAAATTCAGAATTACACTGAATTCAAAGAGTCGGTCTCCTAAATACAAAAAAAGAAATCCCTAGCCATGTGTTTAAAAAAGACCAACAGCACAAGTTATAAAAATTGGCAAAGATATGAACATAAAAGGAAATGCAAATTGGTAATGAAAAAATGGAAGATTCTCAACCTAATTTTTAATAAAAAAAATTAACATTAACACAGTGAGGTAGTGCTTTTTGTCATACTTGGGGATAAAATATAAATGTTTGGCAACATATTCTGTTATCAGGGCTATGGGGAAATAAAGACTCTCATATGTTACTGGTGAAACTACATATTAAAAAATTGCTACAGAGACTAATTTAGTAGCATCTATCAAAATTATAAAGGCATTTACATTTTCAGCCAGCAATCTGACTTTTATGAGTTTATCCTATAGATATATTTGCATCTGTTGTTCTGTCTAAGATTATTTACTGCAGCATTGGTTCTAATACAAAAAAAAAGCTTGGAAGCAACATAATTTTGCATTAGTTGAGCCCTGGGTAAATAAA
>NW_005318268.1:0-1089 GCF_000412655.1 Myotis brandtii
GGCCAGAAGGTTGAGAACCACTGACCTAGAGTGTGTTATACTAAGTGAAATAAGTCATACAGAGATAGACAAATACCATATGATTTCACTAGTATATAGAATCTAAAGAGCAAAATAAACAAACAAAATAAAAACAGACTTCAGTCCAACTTAGCCACAAATCAGTTTTCAAAGCCCCATCATCAGTTTCAATTAGCCATTCAGGGAAGGGTGCTTGGAGGAAAATGATGAATCCCATTCATTTCTTTAGTCACACGACATCCCTGGAAGTGATGAAAGCCCAGGCAGAAAAACTGCCAGTGTGTGTCAGCCATATGGACTATGCTGTGTTATTATACACTAACAACTTGTAATCAATATGTAAGAGAGTACATATATGTTTTTGTTTGTTTTAGTTGCCTACTCTGTGCCAACCACAGTGTGGGTGCTGGGCAATCAGAAATAAATGAGACTCAGTTGCTTCCCCACAGGCATGCTGCCTGGGGTGACCTGGAAAGAGAAAGGACAGACTGAGTAGGTTGGCTGGGAGGTTTTTTGCTTTATTTTAATTTTCATATTTGATTTAACCCATTATACCAAAAACATAGTTTGTGTATATTACACAATTGAGATATTTTACGATCTTTTTTTATACGTCTGCAAAATCTGGTGTTTTATATGGACAGCACATCTCAGTTTGGACTAGCCACATCTCAAGAGCTCAATAGCCATGTGAACCTAAATAGTACGGAAAGACGTTGTTCTGCACCCTGTGTCCTGTGAATAGCGTCTCACTGCTCAGATCCAAATCTGACTCCACCCTTTTTACCCAAGTACCTGGGTTCAAATTAAATAGGAATATTTTGCTCCTTTCCTCAACTCTAAAATAACACTAGTTGTCTACCCTGATCTTGAGGGCATTCTGCAGATGAAAATGGAAGCTACATACCACAGAGCTCTGAATCTGGCATGAGGAAACCCTCAGTGGAGTTTTGTGATATTATGGTTACTCTCCTCATCACTGTCATGATCATAACCATAGCATTCATGATCCTATTGGAATGCTAAGGGAATGAAGAAGTCCGGTTCCCGCTCTTGTATGGGCAATGA
>NW_005318269.1:0-1089 GCF_000412655.1 Myotis brandtii
GTCTTCAGATGGAGAATGAGAACTGACTCATGACCTCAGACTGGACACAGTCACAGTCTGAACTGGCTGGCACGCAGTACCGAGCTGCTTCCAGGTCAGCACCCAGTCATCTGATTATCACCAAGTAGCCTTTCTTAAAACAAGTATGAGACCACTACCCAACCTGCTTAGGTAGAGCTTACCTTTGCTAAAAATTTAAGTATCTGTGAACTTAAGATCTGATTCTGTGTTCCAGACTTTGAATTTTAACTATAGCTTCAGTCTAAACCTGCCATTTCCTGCAGCAGTTAAAGAAGCAAGTCTTTGAAATTAACAAATGGCTGGCCTTCAAAAAGAGCAGGCAGGTTGAAAATTTGTATTTAGGCAACTGAGATTAAAAATATACATTCTAATCCTGAATTGGGGTGGGGAGGGGTCATTTAGCTTCTTGAAAATGTCAAGAGTTATGAAAAAAAAGAAAGAAACAGGGAGAGGGAAGTTATTCTACATTACAGGAGGTGTAAAACACATAACCAAATGCACTGCATGGTCTTTCGTTTGATCTTAGTTCAGGAGAAAAATCAGCAATATACATTTTGGGGATAGTTTGAGAAACTTGAATATGGATTAGTTATTTGATTGAGCAATAATGTCATGCTCAGTTGTGATTACAGTATTTTGATGATGTAGGAGAATGTCCTTCCTGTTTGGAAGTCTATGCTTCCATATTTAGGAATACAGTGTCATGATGTCTGATTTTCTTGAAGTGGCTTATCAAATATGTTTATGAAATATAACAAAATATTATCCATTATTGGGTTTATATGGTGAATTTTAGAGTGGTCTTGGCACTATTTTTCTACTTTTCTGGATGTTTGAAATTTTTCATGATTGTGAATGATGATACTGATGATGCCGTCACCTCAGGGAGAAAAGTATTGTAGGACAGACACAGTGGGTCTTGAGCCTGCCTTGTGGTTGGGAAAATCGCCACGTGGTGGTGGGTTGGAGCCCACTGTGAAGTGTGCTCACCTGCCAGGCCACGTGGAGGCATTTTCCCAGGTTCCCTGTGAATGGTCTCCTTATAGCCATGGGAGAGGGCTTTCCACT
>NW_005318270.1:0-1089 GCF_000412655.1 Myotis brandtii
CCAGTGAGCAGTGAGTGTCAGGTACTCCCGGGTCTGGTTACTTATCCATATTCCAGACGTGAAGTGGACCACACCACTCTCAGCTTCCTTAAGGTGTGACATAATGATCTGTTTCACATTATCGTACATTCCGGGGATAGCTGTCCTGGAAAAGTAGGAAGGGGAGGGCAAAGAGTACTGAGGTTTCAAGTATTCGAGCAGCCTGTTAAAGCCAACATTATCAACAAAAGAATATGGCTGAAGGTCAAGTGCAATCATTTCAGCTATGAGACTTGTTATCTTTTTGGCAACTGGATGAGAATCATAAAACTTCTCATCAGTGTTGTCAAAGGAGGAAGCTCCTGACAATTCTGCGCTCAGGGGCACGCTGACGCCTGGAGGAGAGGGCAGCATGGTCTTGGGGACATCGGTCTTCAGCACGCTGCCGTGGAACCTTTGTAAATGCCTCAGAAGACAGCTGGTGCCCAGGTTAGTTGGCTTCTTGCCCCTGCTTATCATCCGGCCACAGTGCAAGCACACGACTTTAGTGGGGTCTGCAGAGCAGACAGAAAAGTGATTCCACAGCTTGGAGGTCTTCTTACTGTGAACGGGAAATAGAACTGGACGGCTTTTGGTAACCACTGCTGGAAGGTCAGTTAGTTTGGAGGAAGTTTCTGTGGATGCCAAGGTGTTGTATGGAGGGTTTGCCAAACTAGCCCCCAGGAAGCCCTTTTGGTTCCCAACAACTTCTGGGTGGCGCCTGTAGAGATGTCTCATCAAACAGCTGGTGCCCACATCACCCTTCTTTCCTCGACTGATGACACAGCTGCAGTGTCTGCACACCGCCTTCAGACTGTCCATGGGGGCGAGGGAAAAGTGATGCCAGACCTCCGACTTCAGTCTCTTCATCACCTTTTGATTCTGTTGGAATATAACACCAGACTCAACCATGTGAGGGCTCGACCCATCACCCTGCTGCTTCTCAGGGGAGGACACCAACGAGGCCTCGCCCACATCATCAGAGGATGACAACACTGATGCATCTTCCATCGGCGAATCTCCAGGTTTCAGACATGCCTGCAGGTGCTCAGTAAGCTGGTCAGGGGAGGA
>NW_005318271.1:0-1090 GCF_000412655.1 Myotis brandtii
GGTTGTGGGAGGCAGCAAGTACAGGCATTTGCCTACATTGCCATCTTGGATCTTCTCCCTAAAATTTGATTTTTAGTATACATTTCTATGCATTTGACAAATCCGTGTAAGTCATGAAAATTTAGTCTAGTGGTGTAATTACTCAAGGATAATATCTGTTTCATATCTTCAAGATCTGTATCCCAACTTTGCTGAATTATATGTTTTTCTTTGAAATTAACTTTATGTTTGTGGAAAGTACTTTGCCACAGGGAAAGGTATTTCCAAGATGAATTTTTTTACAGCCATATAAAAAAATGATCAAACCTGGATCCTATTGGGACCTCAGTTGTAATTCTAGAAAATATTCAGCAAGCATTTGTTGATCACCAGTGTGGCCATAGGCTTGTTATACTAGCCCAGTTACTCACAAAGAAACAGGGAAACATGAATTCAAATCTAACTTGCATTTATATAAGATACAAAGAATGTAAAGATCTCATTACATAGAAGAAAGTAACTTGTAGGCTCATATTGCAAAGATATGTTTTCTTAATTAGTAACCTAGTTTATATATTTTAATTCTGAAATAAACATATCCTTGTCCACTCTTTCTTCTTTTAACAAATATAGATCCATAGCCCAGGCCTTTTCTTCAAAGCAAAGTGGACAATTAGAGATACCGCTTAAGGTTCTGACAACTAGGAACATTTCCTCCCACCATTCTTCTTCAGGGACCACCATGAGTGAGCCTGAAATGCAGCCACCATTCACTTGGGACTGGTACTAGTACATTTCAGACACATTCATATCCAGTAAAGAGGTCATGTGTACAACAGCCGTTGATATCAACACCTGGTTATATTTATGAAAATCACCAGTTGTTTTATACCAGCAAACCAATGAGCTAAGCAGAGATGTGAAGCAATACCACCATTATTACATCTTTCAAATTTTTGTTGGTGGCATTAATCTTTATAATTATCCCAGTATTTGTTTTAGTTTGCTATTTTGGTGATGATGGAGGAACGGGGTTGAACAGTTCCAGAGACTTATATTTTTTCCTTCCTACCATAATATTCTCATTCTCTGTAAATATTCAGCCATTTCC
>NW_005318272.1:0-1090 GCF_000412655.1 Myotis brandtii
TTGTTTTTTAATGTATACACTTTGGAAGTAGGAACCTCTCCCCCTTCCCATAAGATAACCCCAGGATGTAGCGATCCAGAATTTTCTGGGTCACCTTTAATGTCAGTGCTGTCCAAGGTCCCCGCTCTGTAAGAAGGACGGTTCCTCAGGTCCCGGCTCTGGCCCTGCTGACCAGGCGCTCTGTGTCCCAGCTCTCAGCAGGTGCTGGCAAGCTCCTTGACGTCGGCCTCCACCCTGGCTGAGATCCTGGAAGCCATGAAGCACCCCTCGTAAGTGCTGGGCGCGTGTGTGAGCGCCGGGGCGGGAGGGTCCGCAGGCCCAAGCCGGGCCCTGCTCGGGCAGTGCAGTTCGGTGGGGTCCTACCTGACTTGGCTGCTCACTAGCTGTGAGACCTCGGGCGAGTCCCTTGACCTCTCTGGTCTCTGAGACGTACCTTGTTTGTAAAATGGGACAATACAAGTCCCAGGTTGGATGTAAGGATTAAATAGAATAGTTACGTAGCTCACCTCGTCTCGTACCTGACAAGTATATTCTCTAAATGTCGGGTCCTTTTTGCTTTCTCTTCTCCTTTTCCCCCTTTCACACCATTTTTTGTTCTGTCCTGGGGTTTCTCTGGGTCTAGAAATAGTGGAGAGCAGTTGCTCACGCCAGATAGTAAGCGCTTTAGCACGAGTCCCTTCTTCACCATCTTCTCTTTCCGCTGTTGCCATGGTGCGTACACGCCCTGCTCCCTGCCTGCCACGTTGGAACTCAGGACAGGCGTCCAGCTGCTCTCGGAACAAAAGGGCCTCTCGCCCTCCTGCTTCATCAGCGCGGAGGTGGTGCACTGGCTAGTGAACAACGTGGAGGGCGTCCAGACGCCGGCCATGGCCATCGACATCATGCAGGTGAGACAGCCCGGGCGGGGCCGCAGAACCGTCTGCTCGGGCCGGGGAAGCCAGAGCCCGTCTCTGAAGGGGCCGCCCTTTCCAGCAGCGAGGTCTGGAGGGGAGGTGAGGATCTGCTTTTTAATAAGTATGAGGACTGTCTGGAATCGAGGAAGGAGCTTGTCTTGCTTTGAAAGACACGACTTAAAAATCTGGCTGAGCCC
>NW_005318273.1:0-1090 GCF_000412655.1 Myotis brandtii
CATTTAATCTGTTTCATTCTTCCCATTCTTTCCTTAGTTTGTAATATGTTTTCCCCCCATACAGAGTGTGTTCTCTGACCACAAAGGAATCAAACTAGATGTCAGTAAAAAAAACACACACACAAAAAACACCACCCCCCCCCCACAAAAAAAACAACAAAACAGGAAAATCTCCCAAACATTTGGGAACAACGCACTTCTAAATAATCCAGGGATTATTATTTTAGACAATCATTATGAGAATGGTTTACTCCTTGGCTCTAGATATAGAGAGGCAACTAAGGTAGTGCCAGCCCTCGAGGTGCCTAGGTTAGCATTGGAAACTATTGCTTGCAACCAATTGTTCCCAACCGCTGCAGCAGCGGGTTGTGGGAACACAGAGGAGGAAATGATCCTGTTTCTGTTTGGACAGGATTGAAAGAGAAATGATACTGCACAAAGGACAGACATTAAATCCAGAGAGAAGCTCTGCTAAGCTGAATGTCACACAGCTTTCAGGTGACTTTCCTCTTGGCCTTGTCACGGCCTCCCTTGATGACCTTGATCAAGTTTTGCTTGTTGCATCCCCTTTTCTAGCATCTAATTGGAGATAATCATTGCTTCTGTAACCCCATAATCCCATGATTTCCCTGCCATATAGCATACCTTTTGTGAAAAGTCAAGTGTTACTTTTCTTTGAGAATCAAGCCCACTGAAGGGACAATGAATACCTTTCTCCCCTAAATGTCCTGGCAATTTAAAAGTGAAGAACAATAAAATTTAGGTCTCTTATAATAAATATATAGCAGTAAAATGACAAGTAGTCAGTCATTGTTCTAAGAATAAATTTCAAATAGTGGAGTCAGTAGCAATCCTTAATAGTGATAAAGTCTGGTAGAAAGCTCAGCATTCCAATAGGAAAGAGCTCACTTCCTGCCTGGAGAGTCTGTGGCCCGACAAGGCCTGTTTCTCCTGTTAAAAGAGAAAAGTCCCAACTGTGGGTTGGAAACTGCTCTTGAACCTCTGGTTTATCAACCCCCTGCAGCAGGATGGAAATAACCATGGTTTGTAACTAAATCTGCCTCCTGGGCAAGTCAGTGCCAGGAGATGC
>NW_005318274.1:0-1090 GCF_000412655.1 Myotis brandtii
GTGGAAACGTGGTAGAGGGAAAACACCCTGATGCCAGGCACACGCCGAGAAGGGTAGGAAGGAGGGCAGCAGACCTCACCTGTGTCCTCATCTATAAAATGGGACTATGCCTACTTCCAACGCCTGGGGAAGCTCCTGGCCCAGTGCTCAAAATCCCGTCAAACGTCCCACTGCCCAGCCATCCGCTGCCTCCCACCACCCGCCATCTGGCCCTCCGTCCCACAGATAAACATTTATTGGGCAGAAGCCCAAAGCAGCCACTGGTATGTTTGTGTATCTTTGGCTTAGCAGAAAATAGTGCAAAATCAGAACTGTTTTCTATTATATACTATGTCAAAGTTTTCTTCTCAATTAACAAGTATTTATTTAGCACCTTCTGTAGTTCCGTGCGTGAGAAAGCAAAGGCTCGGAGAAATTATGTAACATGCCCGGGATCATCACGCAGCCTGCAAACAGAAGAGTTGGTGTTTGACACGGGCCCAATCTCATTCCAGCGCCAGAAGAGCTGCCGCTGATCCCTGCCGTGCAAAAGCCCGCAAACAAACTGGAAACTGTGACTAACTCCCGTGACACAAAAACAAAAGCATCACAGAGGCGGGAAGGGAGAGAAGCAAGAGAGGCTGGGAGCAGCAGGGCCAGATGACGCCTCCACATGGACTCACTACATGGGCTCGAAAGAAGGAGCGGGATTTGTGGCCCCTTCCCGTGGGGAGGATGACAAGGGGACAGCAGAGACAGAACTCGGAAGTAAGACAGTCAGACAGGGGCTAACGTTGACAAAGTGATGGCGATATGGAAATGGGTCTGTCCAGAGGTCATTAGGACAAACTTCTACCTGAAATCCTCTCATCCTTGCCTCATTTACTTGGCCCTTCCCAGTGAAAATGCACACCAATTACTTAGATGGTAGTTTGACTGCACCTATGAGCCGCCTACAGAGAAAAAGCTTTGTTAAGCACCTTATCGGGGCCAATGCCACCTGTGGGGTGAATATTTAATTTGTGCAGGGGAATGAGCTATTTTCAAGCCCCACTAAGCCATCTACAAGAGCTGACATCTATACTAATAAAAGGGCAATATGCAAATTGGT
>NW_005318275.1:0-1090 GCF_000412655.1 Myotis brandtii
ATTTTAATTTATCTGTTTACATGCCTGTCTATTTCAACAGCCTATAGCTTTTTGAGGGAAATAATTTCTTATTCACTTAGCACAAAACCTATTGACATAAGGCACTCAGTATGTTCTCTAGAATACAAGAAAAAATTAAATAAAACTCGAATTGGAATTATGATAAATTGTTGATAAGCTGAACATATGAGAAGTAATGTCAATGTTAAGATTGCTATGTCTAACAGATCCCCACAATGCTATGACAGAAAAAAGAAAAATGCCCAAGCCAAAAAAAAATCTGCAATGTATAAAGAAGTAAATGTTATACTTACAAATAGAAATTAATATTTACTAACTATAATTAAAAGCTTTAGCCAACTCTTTCAGAAATGAGCATATTTGGAAGACAGAATAAATGTTTGAATTAAAATTGTAGGAGAAAATTCTTACATAACCTGAGGAGTATACAAAGCCTTCTGAAGTAACATAAAAAAGAGAATCTATAAAAAGGAATACTGTTGAATTTTATTGCATATTTTAAATTTCTCTATACTAAAAGATAGCATTAAAAGTTTAGACTCACCATTAAAAAAACCCTCCTTTTTAAAGAACATAATTATTCCTTACAACACAAATACTTTAGCAAATAGTCACAAATTCTCATAAAGAAGTTTACAGATGTCCACTGAAGTTTTATTTATAATAGTGATTAAATAAAATGTCCATTAATATGAAAACAGCTAATTTGATTATGATTTGTCTACATTACAGATAATAAGCTTCTTTTAGAAGGAGGCAGAGCTATGAACACTAAAAGGAAAAATCTCCAAATTATGCTCTCAAGTAAAAAAGTTGCAGGATAATAAATGTAAAGGAGTACATTTATTTGTCAACAAAGATTTATACGCATTTCTCTTCCAATCTCTATCTCCTTATCCCTATATATTTATTACATTTGTGTAGTCTACATTCTAGAAAAAATCTGAATACACACACACACATACTAATTAGTTAATATTTAACAGCAGTTATAACTGCAACAATGAGTCGAATCTGGGAAGAAGGAAAAATAGCCTTTATATTTTTATTATATAAATTTTAAATAAAA
>NW_005318276.1:0-1090 GCF_000412655.1 Myotis brandtii
ATGCTAAAGGGGGGGTTGGGGGGGGTTGTCAAACGTCCCAGGCTTCCATCGCCACAACCCTGACAGGCCCATATGCCTGTTTTTCCTGAGTGTGCAAGAGCTGGGAGAGCTGGGGGAGGGTGTGTGGTCTCCGTGGAAACAGGCTGCCTTTGCCCATCTACCTAGGTTGCCATCTCCAAAGTCAGTGCCCTTCTCGGTGTGGATCTGTGGGTCGGTGTAGAGGTCGCCCACACCCTGGATGTCCACCACGATCAGCTGGTGGCCGGAACGCTCAAAGGTGAAGTGGCTGAAGGCCTGTGGGGGACAGGAAGGAAGAGGTGACAGGAGACCAGGCTGTGGGCACTGGCCAGCCACCACTCGGAGCGAGACGGGGACGTGGCAGCTCCACCCACGGTGGGGCCTTCTCTGCACAGAGGTGCTGCTTAGAGGACAGCGGAGAAAGGGTCCTGTCTAACTGGGCAGGGGCCTCAGGGGGCTGACAGAGCCGGAGGAGTCAAGGGTGCCCTTGGGAAGCCCCACGGGCTTGAGGGCCGCAGGGGGGAGACCCTCCCCAGAGGGACCCCGCTCCAGGGCCTCACCTGAGGCGTCAGGCGCGCGTCATCACGGACGAAGCCCGAGTTGGAGTTGTACTTGGTGTACTTGCCCTCGATGTAGTGTTCTAGGTGGAAGAGGGGCGAGCCCGGCCTGTCCTTCAGCTCCACCACACACATCTGCACGATGTCCACCTGCGGGGGCGGGGCAGGAGGTCAGGGTCCCGGCGGCAGCTCCTCTGACAAGAGGCCGCCCCCAGCGCTCCGAGGCACAAATGCTGCCTGTCCCCAGAACCCACTGCCCCTTTCCTCTGGGAATGGAAACCCATGCCATGGCCAGAATGTGTTCCCCTCCCAGAATTCATGTTTTAGTCCAGTGGTTCCCAACATGGGGGGGAATTTGAATTTTAAGGGGGCAATTTGAGAATGAGTTATTAAGAGTGAAATTTTGCACTTTTTATGGTTCTAGGGGCCTCGTAAATAGTATATAAATATATATTTTGACACATTTATGATTTCAGTTCTCTATTATAGTTTTGAAACTTTATTTGCAATTTTTT
>NW_005318277.1:0-1090 GCF_000412655.1 Myotis brandtii
TTATTGCTATTTCCTGAAAAATAAGTGGAAGAGTTTACATTTAGCTTTTCGGTTATTCATAGCAAGCCTTCAGAAACCAAGGCACTGCTATGGCAGCGTCCACTAGCACCTACCACTACTGGAGGACTTGATGTCCCTAGATTGTCATAAGCACAGGCTGACTTCTCATGCATCATCTGTCCTCTTATTCTACCACCCACCTGTCTATCCATCTGATGATTTACTCTCTGTCCGCCTGCTTGTCCACCCATCCACCCTTGGAAGGGCATCGTCACAAAACTTCCCTCTCGGAACTAGGACTTTATTAAAATGCCCCAATTCTTTAGCTGACTTAGTATGAAAAGTCAAGGTCCAGGGTTCCCAAATGGGGCCAATGATGCAACAGGACAGGACCCAGGAGATGTGCTTCTCATCTTGCCCCAGTCCCTGGTGGGCTGTTCAATAGCTGATTCAACAACTGGGCAGGCTGCCAAGACCTATCCTGGGAACGAAGGGCCCCAGGAATTAGGTCACATTGGTCACCAGTGTCCTCCCTGTCCCAGGAGCACCCAGCTCACCAGCTAGAGCAGGATCTTCAAGGCATTCCTGGCATTTTCCACCTAAATCTGTCACATACTGGCCCTGGAGGTGGAGTGGGAGAGGCTGTGCAGTCATGTACTTGCTAAGCTGCCAGCTGAAAACCTGTTTTAATCAATCAAATAATGGGCCCTTATTACATAAGCCTTGATTATGACCTTCTCAATCAAGCATTAATTGGGGTTGATGAGGACAGTGTAACCTTGGACCTTCTCACCCTTGCATCAGACTACTTACAGTCCTACCCTAATCCCTAATGAGGTTAGCTGGGGCAACTGAGACACCGCCAGCTGAGTGACCCGGATGTGTTCACAGAACAAACTGACTAATTAAGAATTTTCTGAGTGTGTGTTTTTTGTGAGGTCCAGTGCCAGAGCCTGGGAATGCAGGGTCAAACCAAGCACACTTCCTGCCTGTGAGGAGCACATAGTTCAGTGGAGAAAACAGACCCTAAAGGAGAGATAATCAGTGCGGAAGGGGCCATGACAGCAGTAAGGACAGGGTGCAGTGAGAG
>NW_005318278.1:0-1090 GCF_000412655.1 Myotis brandtii
CTTTGAGAAAAGGTTTGTGGGGCTGGGGGGTGGGGGGGAATGGGACTCTAGAAACTTCAGTTCTAGTAACTTACATAGTAACTTACATTGTAGTTACACAAGGGAACCCACCTTCGAACCCGGGTTTGATTCCAAAGCTGGTGGAGGCCTACGGGTGATAGATGGCTTTCATCACCCCTCCCTGGCAGCACAGGCGGCCACTCATTCCCTGTGGAACTTGTTTCCTCTGCCACAGGCCCAGAGTCCCAAATGGAACAATTGCCTCTTCCCAGTAGCAGTTAAGGCAGAGAGGCCTTCCCAGGTTCTGCTCTGCTTTGGCAAAACCATTAATGTCTCTCTGCTCAATAGTTTACAAAGTGTAAATAATGGAGCAGATTAACCTGCCTATTATTACAATTATTCCCTCTACTCTTTACACCCAGAGCCATTACGTGGAAATTAGTCAGGGAATGCTATTCGCAGCTGCTGGCCCAGCACCCTGTGGATGCACATAAATTCACTTACACGTTTCTCCCCTGGAAATCCATAACAGATTTAGAGAACTAAGCAGGTTCTTCAATGTTCAAGTGACTTTGAATTGTCCAGGTCATCATAGTGGCATTTTCTTGGCCATCTCACTTGAGATGATTCACAGAACAGGCAGGGTTATGCCCAACATGCTTGCTAGCCCTCAAGAGATGAGGGGCACTGAAGACTAATATACTTGATTTTGGCATCAGACAGACATGGGTTCAAGTCCAAGCTCTTCCTCTTGCCTGATTGGTGACGTTGGACAAGTTATTTAACCTCTCAAAGATTCATGTATAAAATGCACAGTTGTTAAGATTCAATGAGATAATAGATACAAAATATTGAATATGGCATCAGGCCTATAGGATACAGTGGTAGCCATTGTTATAGATGTTTAATTCCTGGTATCCATTATTATTATTATTTAACAAAACACTAATTTTATTTATTGACTGGACAGATTAGGAGGGGCCAGGAACAATGAGGAAGGTTTATGGAGCCTGTTGGTGTTTAGATGGCTGGATGGTCTAAGAGTATTAAGTTAGTAGAAATCTGTGCTGAGCCTCTAACACCCACCTCC
>NW_005318279.1:0-1090 GCF_000412655.1 Myotis brandtii
TGGGCTGGACTAGATGGCGGAGGCCCTTTCAAGTGCCAGCCCTTGGTCCCCAACAGACTTGGAGATGTCAGATCAGCTAAGCCCTCATCTTACAGACTGGAGTGAGACTGAGGTCCAGACTGAAGGAGTGAGTCCCTTCTATTCAGCTGCATATGTCCACACAAGGCCAGAGGGACATACCCACCCAAGCCGTTGCCCCCTGTCTAGATGTACTTCGGGGTCCCGGGACCTCTGTGCTTCCTGCCCAAAGGTCCCAAGCCTGCTTCTAGGGCCTGTGCTCTGGAGGCAAAACACTAGGCCCAGGATGTAGCCAAAGGGCAGTGTGGAGCCGGGGGTGGCGGGAAATCGGACAGGCAGCCTGAGGTGTCTACACACCTACATGTGGGATCTGCACAGTGTGGGCAGAGCTGAGGGTAAGAAGGGAAGGGAGCAGGCTGGGGCGGGAGGGATGAGGCCAGCTCTCCTCACCCCCACTCTACATTTCAGCAAAGCTGTAGGAGGGGTCTGAGGTTTCAAATTGAACCTGGCCTTCCAGGGTGTTCTGAAGTTATATTCATGGAGGAAAAAGAGAGGACATTTTAAAAACAATGTATTAGCTTAATTTATAGTTTTTAAATACTTAGATCTGGGGGTGAGTGGCCCCGGGGTCCCCCAATATCAGGAGTGGGTTTGTCCAAGCACATAAGAGATATTTATCTTTTAGGTGAATTAATCTCATTTAATTTATTCCTCATGCAGACTCTACAAGGGAAATAGCACCGTCTGTGTTTTATTGATGAGGAAACCAAGGCGTGGAGAGATTTAGCGACTGACCCAATTTGTCACGTTAGAAAGGAACAGAGATGAGCCTTGAGCCCTAATGCATCTAACTCCAAAATCCTTTACAATTGTCTCATGACAAGTTCACAGTCATTATGAACACATTAAATATATTATAACAGCCTGAGCATGTCATTCAGTCTCTTTGGACACAAGGACTCTTTATATTACACTAGAGGCCCGGTGCATGAAATCTGTGCATGGGGCAGGGGTGGGGGTCCCCTCAGCTTAGCCTGCACCCGCTCCAATCTGGGACCCCTCAGGGGATGTC
>NW_005318280.1:0-1090 GCF_000412655.1 Myotis brandtii
TAAAGGGCCAGAAGGTTGAGAACCACTGGTCTAGGGACTCAAACATTTTATTTTCACAAAGAAGGAAGGAAGGAGGAAGGGAGGGAGACTTTCTGTTCCTGAATTTGCAGAGTCCTTGCTTCAATTCAATCTCATGCCAACGGGTGTCATTTTTAACTTCAGGCACAACCGTCACTAGGATGTCGGCTGCTGTCACTCAGAGTGTGTAACAGATCAGCCCCAGATGTCTTTGACATGCTTTGCATCTGGTCTGTGGGCAGCTCTACAATGATTCACATCTGCCTGGATCCACTCCGTGGGCCATTTGGAGGCAATTGGTAAGTGAAAGCTTGTTTTGCTACTGTGGGTGTTGCTGGTCTTAGCTACTTCCTTTTTCTCAAACATGTACTTTACTATGTACCCAGCTGAAAATCTCTCTGTCTTAGCTGACACAAAATCTAAATATTGTAAGCTATTTTCCGTTATTTCAACCTTTCAGGAATATATGTGACGTCACTGAAAGGAAGGAAAGTTGCATGGCAAGAGCAGGGATTTGTATTTGCAAGAGCCGGGCCCAAGTCCCACTCGGTGGGGAGGCTGCGGGGGGCGGGGGGTCGTTAAACAAGCATGTTGCCATCTCTGTCATCCCAAGTCCTAGTCGTTACTGTAGGTAGTAACAATGCCTCCTGCACAGGGCTGTTTTGAAAATCAAATGACCATCTAAGCGATAGGCTAAGTCCTTCGGAAAATGCTGCCGATCATGTGGCCTAGGCAGCCTGGCGTGGTCGAGCTCTGGCCTGAGAACTGAGTCTGGGTTCTAACAACAGCCGGGGGAGAACCTCTCTGGTGACCTTGAACAAACCCCTTTATATCTCTGAGGGTCGATTTTCTCATCTAAAGAAGTAAGTGCCACTCTCAACTTGAATGCACATAAAAGTCAGCGTTGCTGTGTCCCGGTCCCACTCCAGCAGTGCCAATTGGTGGCTGAGAGCTGAGCCGAGAACCTGTATTGTTAATAAGCATCAGTGATTCTTCTGCCCGTGGGCTGGCAGCCACGCCGAACGGAGCATGGTTTAGGTCTTCATCCATCTCACAACAAACATTCACTGAG
>NW_005318281.1:0-1090 GCF_000412655.1 Myotis brandtii
TGTGCACGGACTTTGTGCTATATTCAGGATGTACAGGGGACTCAGAGATGGCCACGATCACTCCTTGCTCTCAAGGAGCTCAGTGCCTAGTGAAGGGAGACAGGTACATAAATAAAATAAGTTTAAGAAGTGTGCAGGTGCCCTGGGGGCATTTCTGTGGGGCACGATGGGGACCCAGAGGCACAAGTGGTTAGTTCCACATCCAGGACATGGAGAGACTTCACGGAAGAGATGAACTTGAGCCAAGGTGACATGGTCTTCCATGTTAGCATAAGGTGACCTGGATTCTAATCCCAGCTTTGCCACTGGACTCACTGGGGAACCTAAAACAAGTTACTTATGCTCTCTGAGCATCACAGTCCTAACCTGGAAGATGGGACTTTGCAATAAGAGAGAAAGAAGGGTGGAGAGGGGAGAGAAATAGTGGCCTGGGCAAGTTACCCAGCACACAGTAGGCACTGAGTGTTTGTTCTCTCTTACCCCTCTCTTCTGGAAACTCTAACTTCTCCAGAGATCCCTTGGTAACAGGACTTGTGTCTCCCCCACTGGACTAAAAGCTCCTGGAGGACTGGTTTCGTGTCTCTCCCCCACCCAGGCCTGCTGGTGTCTGGGAGATGTTGATACAAGGGCTATGGGATTTGGAGTCACAGGACCTAGGGTCAAGGTGCATATGCTGGACATGGTTCTGAGTGCTTCACTCATATGCACTTCACAACAACCTCGTGGAGTAAGTGCTTTTTAAGATGGAGAAATGGAGACACAGAGAGGTATGTAAGTTAACTCAAGGTCACACAGCAAGTAAGTGGAAGAGCAGGGATGGGAACCCAGGCAGAGTCTGTAACTAACCTCTATGTTTTACTGCCTTCCAAAATAACTGTCATAAGCATTCCAAACAAATGCCCAGGATGAAAGACTATGGTACAGAGTGCAAGCTGGCTGTAGGGGGTCAGAGCAGAGGTAGCATTAGTGTGAAGGACTGGGTCCCAGGCCTCCCCATAACTTTGGCTTCCCAGCCCCTCCCTGGCTTCCCTGGACTGCCCCCTGTGCCCACACTGAGTAGGGACCTCAGCTTCCCTCCATGTCAGCTGAT
>NW_005318282.1:0-1090 GCF_000412655.1 Myotis brandtii
ATGTTTAATATAGGTATGCTACATATGTCAAATAGAAAAGCAGATTACAAAATGTTACTCACAAACATACTATTTGGGTAATCTCTACATAGATAAATAGGAAAAGATCAACACTAAGATAGTAACAGAATATTACTGGAGGATAAGATTATAAATGTTTTTAGCTTCATAATCTCATCACCCAACAATTTTTTAGTTTCTATTTCCTGCTCTATCTGTATTTTCTAATTTTTCTACAGTGAACAAATATAGCTTCTGTAATAAGAAAAAATATTTATCTTAATACAATGTTACTTAAAAATACACTTGCTAAGGAGAATCTCTCTTCCTTTCTCTCTCTCATTCCTGGTTTCACGGCCCAGAAGCAACCTCTGTTACCAGTTTCTTGATACTTTTCAATGATACTCTGCACAAATACAAGTATATGCAGAAAAAATTTTATTTTTCAAAATCACATTAAATTACACCTTAACCCAAGGAGTCAGGAAAGGCTTGCTGCAGAGGAAAGGAAATAGATCACAGGTTACTTGCCAACTCCCTCTGACAAGCAGAGCTGGTACCAGGGGAAGAGAGTGAGGCACTTGCCTTAGGCACCAAATAAGAGCACCAAATACTCAGGAACCAACACAAAGACTGTGCTAAAGCAATAGTTTCAAAGTCAAATCCGATGTAAGAAATCCATGATGAACAAAATGAAGATGGGACCAGTATTACTGTTTTTCCTCTTGCCTTAGGCTGCAGCATGGCTCCACCCGGCACTGTCTCTGTCAGTCACAAGAAAAGGAGAGATCACAGGAGTGGATGTTGGCGAAAGAGGAGGAGGGAGGTGGAAAAAAGACCCGCACTCATGCTGGTTCCCCCAGGTAGCACTCTGATCTAGTCTCCTGCCCCAGCCTTCACTCCTGCACAGAGGGATGAAGTGAGTCACCCAGTTGGTAGGGTTGAGAGATGAACTTCAAGCAGAGCCCAGCCTCTTCCTCATGGGCTGTCGTCTTTGCCAACAAAGTTGTCAAAAGCTGGCCTCTTTTAAGTCAACAATTACTTCACTTTCTCAGGGAATTACCTCCCTCTATGTAGAAGGAAGACCCTG
>NW_005318283.1:0-1090 GCF_000412655.1 Myotis brandtii
GAGGAGAAGAGATGTTCAAGGCAGGTTACTGGCATAAGAGTTTCCTAGGGCTACCACAAACTGTGTGAGTTAGGCTAGAAATCTGAAATCAAGGTGTGGGGAAGAATCCATCCTTGCCTCTTCTAGAATCTGGTGGTTGCTGGTAATCCTTAGCGTAGTAGGCATGGGGCAACATAACTCCAAACCCACTCCAATCCTCATCTTAACTTGATTGCCTCTGCAAAGACCCTACTTGCAAATAAAGCCATTCACAGACAGTTGTGGTTCCGGCCACCAGCAATATAACACAGTGATGTCTTATCACCAGTAAGTACCTCATGGAAATGGCTGATTTTAATGTTGCTTGCATCATTTTGATTTTCTATTTGTACTATTCTCACTAAACAAAGTTGAAAGCATCATATGAAACTTCCTAAGAAAAAAATACACCTAATTTAGTAGTATCAAATTTGTTATAAGTAAAGCATATAAAGTAATAAAGGAAGTGCCTCCAAACCATCCTTATGTTGTAAATAATCCTCACAGAAGTGGGCTTATGAATTTTTAAAAGTTTTTTAAAGAAGGTAGGGCAAATGTCATTATTTTCGTTTTTGACATAAGCTTCATCGGCTTTAAAAAAACTTTCAGTATAATTTGGAAGAAGATCCCTTAGGCATTGGAATTGGATGGCACAATTAAATACTTTCTTATCAGGATGGTATTTCATACAGGTTTCCCTTATAAAGTCAATTATAACTGTTCTTAATGTAAAACTACCCAGACACGGAAATGCAAATTTAAAATAACCTTTCCGACCACATCTAAAATGTAAAACACATGGAAGGAAATGGAATTTATATTAGACTTGTTATAATTGCTAAGACTCGTGAGGAATTATCAGGATTCTCAATTACTCTACATATTCTGTCCCAGCAAAATGACAAAAGATACCAAAGCTGTGATTTTCTATCTTCAAAACACATTATCCCCTGAGACAGACACACTCACTAATAAGGCTTATAATTTTGGGTAGGTAGGTGATGGGAAAGAAAAGTAAGACCTAGATTCCAACTCTATTGCAAAAATAATAGTACGACAACACACCACAATT
>NW_005318284.1:0-1090 GCF_000412655.1 Myotis brandtii
TAACACCCGATCCTGCTGTCATATCCTATCACCTCCCATGTACACCCCCACTGGGCACAGTGAAACGCCAGCTCTGTGGCAGGGCCGTGGAGAGCTTTGGCCCTTCAGCTCAGGCCAGTCTTGCATCCACCAGGCATCAGACCGGGCTTATAGGAGTGACTTTGGGATGCTAGCACATTCATATGTCAGGGTCAGCAAAGGATCTTCAAGGTCATCCAAACCCAATAGCCTCATTTAACAGACAGGGAAACTGAGTCCAGGGAAGGAGAGGGACTTGCCCAAGGACACATAGTAAGTTGGAGGCAGACTGCTAAGTGTGGCCTGGCCTTGGCAGGGCAGTCTTTGGGGTGGAGTACTGGAGGAAGTGTAGTGTTTGTGTTTGACGCTGGGGTATCCGGGACATGAGGAAATGGCAGGAGCCATCGGAGGCTGGCTCCCAGGCTCTGTCCTGGGCCCTTTGACATACACACCTCACTATTTCCCTGTAAAATGCTGTCTCATTTTACAGGGGAGGGAAACTGAGGACAAGTCACTTCCCTCAGTTTCACAAATAGAAGTGAGGGGCTCAGGCCTATAGTATCTATAGAACATGGGGGCAGGGAGCTGAAGCGGGAGAGGGGACATTTGCCAGCCTGGCTTGTGCTATTCAGTCCTAGTGAACCTTTTCATCTTGCTTGGCCTATCTCTCGAGGTCAGGTTCTGGTCTTGATCTTTTCCATGCCATCTGGGCCTCAGTTTCCTCATGTATAAGTGTCTATGTATTTGGTATCCCTAAGCCAAACCTCCGATTGAGCCGGTAGAATCAGGCGGCCTCCTTCCAAAGCCATGCCTTGCATCCCATTCTTTCCCTCTTCACACCAGTCTTGATCACAGACTTAAGGGCCCCAGATGCATAGAGACCTGCTAATGTGTGAGAAGGGTGCTGGGCTCTTAGGTCAATGTGGGTACCTGGGTGGGTCAGGAAGCTTAGCCTATTGAGGGCTGCAGTGTCCTCATTATAAAGTAGGAGGGCACACAACACTGACATAGTCTCAGCTGGAACGAGCAAGCTTTGTTTTTTGTGGGGTTTTTATATGATTTCTTAAAATGT
>NW_005318285.1:0-1090 GCF_000412655.1 Myotis brandtii
AAATCAAAGGCATCCATTTTGGAAAGAAAGAAGTAAAATTATCTCCTTTCATAGATAACATGATCTTGAATGTAGAAAATCCTAAGGAACACACAGAATAAAACTATTAGAACTCATAAATGAGTTCAGCAAGATTGTGGGATATAAGATTAATACAATATACAAAAGTCAGTTGTATTTCTATACACTAGAATGAACAACCTTAAAATGAAATTAAGAAAACAATTCCAATTACAATTGCACCAAAAACAACATAATACCTACAAATAAAAGTAACATATTTATTATCAATTGGTTCCAACAAGGATACCAGGGTAATTAAATGGAGAAAGAGTAGTCATTTCAACAAAGAATACTGATACAACTGGGTAAACATATGAAAGAAGTTGGACCCCCACTGAACACCATGCACAAAATTTAACTCAAAATGAATCATAGACCAAATGTAAGAGTTAAAATATAAAACTCTTAGAAGAAAACATAGGAGTAAATCTCTGTGACTTTGGGTTAGGAAATGACTTCTCAATGACATCAAAAACACAAATAAAAAAAGAAAAAATAGATACACTGCCTTCATCAAAATTAATTTATTTTTTGGTGCTTCAAAGGACACCATCAAGAAAGTGAAAAGACAACCTACAAAATCAGAGAAAATATTTGCAAGTGACATATCTGATAAGGGATTGGTATCCAGAATATATAAAGAGCTCTTACAACTCAACAATTGAAAGATAACCCATTTTTTGTAAGAGCAAAGGTTTTGAATAGATATTTCTCCAAAGAAGATTTATAAGTGACCAATAATCAGATCCTCAGCTTCCTTAGTCATTAGGGAAATGCACATCAAAGCTACAATGAGATGCCACTTCCCAGTCAGTAGAATGGCTTTAATCAGATAAAAAATAACAAGTGTT
The DNA here is from genome assembly GCF_000412655.1 of Myotis brandtii. Classification (NCBI taxonomy): domain Eukaryota; kingdom Metazoa; phylum Chordata; class Mammalia; order Chiroptera; family Vespertilionidae; genus Myotis; species Myotis brandtii. Next base: position 915 of record NW_005318285.1, read on the forward strand.
GGCAAGGATGTAGATAAATTGGAATCTTCACATATTGCTAGTGGGGATGTAATATGGCAAAACTGTTTTGAAAAATAATTTGACAGTTTCTGGCAGAATTAAACATAGAATAATATATGATCCAGCATTTCCACTCCTAGGTGTATGCCCAAGATATATGTCCACACCAAAAAAAA
>NW_005318286.1:0-1090 GCF_000412655.1 Myotis brandtii
TGAAAGAAGGGCTGTGATGAAGTCATGGATAGCTCAGTGCCTCATCCATCTTAAATCCCTCATCTTTCTCCCATACACAGATACATACTGATATTCTGAGTAACTGGGGAAATGATTGTGAATTAGTACAAAATCTGAATTCTAGGCTGTTCCTCATTTTACAGGTGGGGAAACTGAGGCTCAGAGAAATTCTGAGTGTCGCTAGGGTCATACTACAAGTCAGACAGAGCCTGACCGTAGCTCTGTCTCTGCAGTTGAACACTCCTTTCCATTAGTAAGATGTACTCTATTGTTGATCACCAAACCCAAGACTAGTTCTTTGACCTTGAGCTTTCTTGCCTCCTCTAGGGGTGAAGAGACAGAGCTAGGGGCTGGGCACAGATAGACAAATTTTTAAAAAAGATTGTTTTTAAATGAGCGTAGCATGGGCTCTAATGATATTAGGTGAGTAGACTCTGGGTTTTAATTGATGTAATCTATTGTAGTGTAAGGAATAATGGCATCTAAATGTGAGCCCTGATGAGGCTGAAAGGACAAATGCTTCATTTTCCTTGACTACAGTTGACTTCTTTAATGCAGATTTTAAAAAAGCAAACCCTGATTGATCCCAGTTGACGGGTGTAGTGTACATGTGCGCACATGACCGAGGGGTACAGGTGAGCATGTGTGTGCAGCACCCACATGAGCTGGCACTTGTACCATGTCCTCTGTTCACTTGGACTAGGAAGCCCCAGAAAGCAGAGCCCACAATGAGAGTTTGTGTGCAGGTAGCTGATTTTGGCAAGTGATTCAAGGGAACAGGAGTGGAAGACTGAAAGAAGGGAAACAGAGAAGGTGGGAAAGCCAACCCAAGGTGTGTCACCAAGCTGGTCTTGCTGTGGACAGTGGGCTCAGGCCTTGTGGAACCCTCTGTGGAGCTGTCCAGGATGTGCCTCCGAGTGGTCCACCCTAAGAGGGAGTCCTTATCTGGCAGGTTTACAACCTTTGCTCTTCTCGCCTGGCTCAGGCTTCAGAATGGCTGACTACATTGCCATGGGTGGTTCACTGGCAAGGGTGGGGAAATCTGGGGGTAGGAGAGAGAGATACACGG
>NW_005318287.1:0-1090 GCF_000412655.1 Myotis brandtii
AAAAAACACAACCTGAATAATTAAGTTTAACTGGATGATCTCCCAATTTGTATAATGGACAAATTTGAGGACAAATGAAACAGAAACCCTGACTTAATTATGCCATATCCTCACCTCTTTCTATAAAATGATCCAGGAAAGATTTCACACATAGTTCTAAACACACTCAACTGAAGTCATCAAATCTAACAGCAGTTTCACTGCGCTTTTGAATTAAGGAATGCATAATATAATTCATTGATTTTCTCACATTAGCACAATTAGATGTTATTTAGCTACAAAACAGCAGTAGCATGTATATGTTCAAAGTTTTACACACACACACAACATATAGTAAAGCTTTGTTGATATATTAATATTATGAGTCATTTATGTTCAATGAGCCATACATTTGTAAAGGCACAACAGAAGGGACGTTAACTTGTCTGGGACATGGACCTAAAAATTCCATATAAATATTTTCGTGCTTTTCACATATGGTATGGTTACTTTCTATTGATATTTATATTTGACTTTTACTTATTTTTTACACACTCATTTTTTTCATACTCATTGTTTTAAGAAAGAGTGTGAACCATATAGCCCTCAAGCTATTTAACTCTAATTCACAAACACCTCTTACAACCCAGTAACATGTGCATGTACCTCTGTGCCAAAATGTAATGAAATGGAATAATGGTAATTTCTTAAGTAGTTTAGCTTATTTAAACATAACCCAGAATTCAACCTCTCACTTCCCTCTCTCACTTTTAAATAAAGAAATCAATAAACAAGTCCAACATGAAAAGTGAAGTCATTAGGAATGCCAACATACCTCCTCTTTAGTTCCCCAAATCTCTATCCAATTATCATCTATCTGAGTGGAAGTTGCAATACCAAATCTATGGGATTTTATTGTTTAAATTGTAGAGTATTCTGCATGCCTTTGACTATGATGCACTATCCAAAAAGTACAGAAAATTAACATGGAAAGGAAAGGGAAGGAAAAAGGAAAGAAAGGGAGTAAGGAAAGGAAGAAGTAAGACAGGAAGACAGAAAGAGAGGAGGAAAGAAGGGAGGGAGGAAGGAAGGAAGAAAGAAATTGCTTGCT
>NW_005318288.1:0-1090 GCF_000412655.1 Myotis brandtii
AAACTCTGCTTCATGTACTCACAACTGTAAACCTTCTGCCCCACCCTGTATATGCCAAGAAGAGGCTTCACTTAAGGCAAGAAGACCTGAAGGGTCAGGAGTAGGGAGCCAAGTAACAGGACAGGGCAAAGCATTCTAGGCTGAGGGAGCAGCATGTTGAAAGACCTCAAGGTGGTAAGAAAGTGAAACTTGAGGAATAAAAAAATTTAAAAAGCCAGTGTGGGCAAGTGGGATCCCTGTCCTGTCATGTGCAGCTGACAGGGCAGTGGCCTGGCCACACCTTCGTGGTGGCCCCTCTAAAGTAGATGCCCTCCGGGGCTGGGGCTGACGGGGCGCCGGGGAGTGAAGAAGCCGCTTTTATTTCCCAGCACCAGATCTCTCACAGGCGGTGGGGTTTGTTTTTTCCCTCCCAGGTTTAGCCCACGCTTCTTATTAGCCACCGTACAGCCTGTTTTCGGCTTCTTGTATAACCGAGTTCGTGCTGAGTCTTTGCGACCTCGACTTTTTTACTCACTGTCGATGAGGTTGCTTATTTCCACCAAGTCAGACATCGTCGTTTGATTGGTGTGCTTTATGATCCGCCCACTGGATTTGGGGGTGCTGATGTTGCCTTCCTCTAGAAGTGTGGAAATGCTTTTGGAGGCATTTCCCGCAATTATGTAACACCTGGAACCAAGAGCATTATAGAGGCTGTCCCACTGTTCAGAGTCCTGGGTGAATATTTAAGAATTGATCGTTATAAGGTATTGAACACAACCACAGAACAACAGGAATCATATAGCACATACAGTTGTACGCCTTTCTGAGCTAACACACAGTGGTTTTCTTTTGCACCTGCAGCTGAAGGGTGCCTACACCACAGCCACACAGATTAACGAGCTCCTCGGAGCAGAAACTTAAAATGATTACATTTGAGCGTAAAGATCTAGTGAATAAAATGTTTATACACATTAGTTGCTATTCTCCACGTTGATTCTGAAGCTCTTCAAACCCAGGCTTTCCTCGCCCACTGTATTATCTGTAATGTTGCTAAAGATTGGCTGGTTAGAAGATTCTACTGTTATTTCTGGTAAACAGACAAGATGAAAGC
>NW_005318289.1:0-1090 GCF_000412655.1 Myotis brandtii
TCTGAACAATAAAGATTTAATAAAAAAAAAAAGAAAGGCAAGCTCAGAGTCATTACCATTTGGAGGCCAGAATTCTAAATTACTTTTGTTTCCTGTCTTGCAGTCAAATGGGTGGTCGCCTGATTCTATTTTACCAAACCTCTGTGAGCCTTACTCCCTCCTGCGTCCCACGGTCTCATCCTAATGCTACAAGATGTAGCTTTCATGTAAAATCCACAGTTCAAAGATTGTTTGAGACAGCTCCAGGCTGGCTAGCTTTTTGCTTTCTTTTTTCTTTCCTGTGGAATGAAGTGAAAAATTATAATTGAAAGGCTTGATGGCTGCATGGGCACAATTTCTTGTCTTCCCATCTGTGACAGGAAGTAATTCAGGCATTTTCAACTGCAATGCTGATGCAGTGGGTCCTGCTCCGCGATCAGATACATGTTGCACAAATTAGCATTTGGATGGCTTTGTTAGCAACTTTTGAGGAAAAGGGGTCGATGGAAGGTGTTAGATAGAGGAGCATACACAAGGTATCTATCATACACAAGGATTTCTTTTCTTGCTCTGGCACATGGAGCTGGATGATCTTAACCCCTCTAAGTCTATAGTTGCTCATGTGTAAAAAAGAGAGTATTGAAACCTACGCCACCAGTCATAGTGATTAGAAATGATGTGTGTTCTCACCTAAAATGATGCTAGAAAATAGAAAACATTAAATAAATAGCCATTATTATTATTATCCTTATCATCATCAACAATGCTATTATTGGTATTAATCTTTAAATTTCTGATGCTTCTTACAGAAAATGTAAGCTAATGTTGCCAGCTCCAAATTTGAGATTGGTGGCAAGCCAGAGAGAGAAGTCATATCTATCACACAAAGAGACCCTCCACCTCAGTGGGATGTTTGTCAGGCATATGTACTCAATCCATTCAAGAAATATGTATTGAGCACCTAGTATGTGCCAGGCACTGTGCTAGATGCTGTGGAGAGTACAGATATGGCTAAGGCTCACAATTTGATGGGCAGATGCCCAGTCTCATCTCTACTATTGCTTACTTAGTTTTTTTCTTTAAATTTGCCTTCTTTTAGTTATCTAAAAAA
>NW_005318290.1:0-1090 GCF_000412655.1 Myotis brandtii
CATCATACTTTAGAGATAATATATTTATCTTTTCAACTTAGAAAATCTCTCCTCCCTAAATTTCTGTGATATCAGCACTCACATAATACTGAAATAAAAATATCCCCAATTTCTGATGTCCATCATTTCTCTGTGAATTCTTTCTCTTGATTCATTCACTGTCATGGTTCCCACTTTCCTACATGGGGATGACCCTTAAGTCTCCAATTTTTGGCCCCACCCTTTCTCCTAAGCACTGACTCATCATTTTTGTGCTTAACATTTCAGCCTTGATGTCTCTCTTGATGATCAAAATTGGAAAAAATTATCTTATCCTCTCCAGCATGCTTATTTCAATTAAAGATTTCACCATCTTCCCAGGCACCCCATCCAGAAACCTATCATTAGTGACTTTCTCTCTTTTTGGCTCAGCACATCCCATTAGCCACCAAATCCTGGGAATTATACCTCTTCATTTCAGTGCCTCTCTGTCCCTTTCTTAGACTAGTGCAATCGTCTCTAATTTATACATTGTTATTAGATCAACCATCTTGAAGCTCAGCTCAATCCACTTCTCTCCACTGTCCATGGCTTCACATCATCTGAAAAATAATCAGAAAACCTTAGCTAAGCATTCAAAACTCTCATTATCTAACCCGAACTTACTTTTTACTAATTTCTTCCAATTTGGATTCATACTATGGTACCAGCATTTCTGAACACATCCAAGTTTTCAGGACAGGCCTAACTTTTCTCTGCTTCTGTGTTTTGCTCATGTTGTTCCTTTTGTCAGAATGTCCCCTTTATACTTTTCTTCCTCCTGCAGTCTCTGGGCTGAGGTAGAAAAGAGAGGTACAATAATCAAATACTGCCTCCATGGTGTCAACCCAAGTACCCAGAGCAGGAGTTACATTCTATCCTATGAGCCCCATAAAACACCATATTTTCATGTTTCTTTTCACATCCAAAGATGTATTACTGTTATAGATTAATATACTCTGTCTAGCCTACTAGCTGTGAGTCCCTTAAGACCTGCACCTGGTAAATATTGCAGAGGAGCCAAAGGCCAGACATACTACCTTATACTTGTGGCAGAATATTAACTTTTACC
>NW_005318291.1:0-1090 GCF_000412655.1 Myotis brandtii
TCCCTATCAGTTAGGAGGCTTGTGGCTGCGTGTAGCAGAAAACCCAACTCAAAGTGGCTTAAACAATTAGGAAATGTGTTGACTCACATAAGATGATAGGTTGAGCTGCTGGGTGGCTTGATCCAGTGGCTCAATGAGTTCATCCAGGGTCCAGGTTTTTCAGTCTCTTTATTATACTCTTCTCCCAGAACTGCCTTATCCCCAGACTCCTGGAGTCTGTCAGTAGCGATCAGGACTACTTGTTTTCTTGTTCACATTAGGAGAGCATTCCTCTCCCAAAACAGTTGAAGAAAGATGCTTTCTTATGGTCTTAATGGAGCAACTTATGGCCTCTACACCAACAGAGTCAAGGGCAATGCTATGTGCTCACTGGCTTACACCTATGCTCTGAACCAGACATTGGCAAGGGTTTGGCTTATCATAACTGGGTTTATGGGTGAGGGCCCATCTTGGATCTGGAGTGACTTCCTCAGACTATGTTTCTGTGACAGATGGTAGAGGGGTGGAATGGCTGTTGAGCAGTCAACTACAAGGTTGATATCAAAATCTAACCTCGTGCCTACTCATTGCCTTCAACCAAGACCTTCCTCTTGCATGCTCTGGTTTAGCTAATGGTTCCACCATTAACTCAGTGACTTTAATCAGAAACCAAAATTATTCTCAACTTTCTGTTGTCACCACTCACTGATTTGCTCAATCACTAACTCCCAGGACCTTTGTAATTGTGGCCCTGTCTCGTATTTGCCACTCTAACAGCTTTCTAATTGATTTCCTTTTCCTAGTCCCAACGCCTTCCAATCTACCTCCACTGCAGCTATCAGATGAGTTTTCTAAAATGCAAATCTGATCTTTGTTGTTGTCACCCCCTTTGCTTAAACCCTTAATTGGCATCATATCACTCACCGGATAAAATCCAACCTCTCCCCAGTGGTCGGGGGCTAAGCAGGATTTAGAGAGCTTTGTCTTGGCTATGGAGAGGCCACAGCTGATACTGATACATAGTCGTGTGAGCCAATATTGAACTAAACAGGAATGTAGTGTTGTGTGCTTGCGTGTGTGAGGGCCTGATGAGACTGTGGGTGATGCAGGC
>NW_005318292.1:0-1090 GCF_000412655.1 Myotis brandtii
TCTGGCCACTCAGTGTGTGTGTATATATATATATATACTAGTATATTTTTAATGACAATAAAAATAAATAAAACTGACACCTGTGTAAAAACCACCAACTTAAACAAGTATAACATTCTTTAAAATCTGAACAAAATATATAATTTCCTAGAGTCAAGTTGACATGTGTAACTCTGAAATGTGCTATCTGGGATGGTCTAGTAGAGTGTGGAAATTTGATGATATGCGAAACAGGGGTTAATGGATAAATGTTCTAAATCAGGTAAGAGGGGGTGACAGTGTCCAAATGAATGGGTTGGATATGGGCAAGAGGATGGATAGTTTATCTATGGGGACAGTCAGGAAAATAGAGAATGGGAGACCGACAGTAGTGTGTATGTGTATGTCTGTGGTGGTGGACATTTGTGGAGTTTTCTACTGATTATAGGTCTGAAGTGGTTGAGCTGAGAAGTGGTTGAGCTGAGTGAAAAGTGAAGTGGCGAAGGCAAAGGTAAGAATTTCTCACATCTTCAAGAACACCTCAAGTTCTGTGACTGTTAATTTATAGTGAGTCCAATTAGCATGGCTTTTTTAATCTCTAGCCTGTGTGAAGGTTCAAAATACAAAGTCATTTTGCCAAATGAATAAAATAAAACAAGTGTTACTAAAATATTTAATGCAGATTATTCTGAGTATTTTAACTACATTTTTTCTGATCTATTGATAGCCAGCCTCTTTGTCAGTTTATCACATAGTTCATAATGTGTTAATGTGATAATCATTTAATACATGGGTTATATGGTTTTTCCCAATTTAATTAATTAGTATTGACTATTATGTTGCTTTCATAGCTGGCAAGGCAAAATTATTAATAATATTGATACTAATAAAAGCGTAGGTGGTACTAGCGCCCTCGTGCGCGATGTTGCCACAAGATGGCTACCTCAAGATGGCCACCACAAGATGGTCGCACGCATACCAGAGGCGGGGCCCAGCGGCCGTTCCACGCAGTGAGGCCTGGGGTCCCACAGCTCCGCACGGCATGGAGGAGGCCAGTCCCAGCATCTCCACTGCCTTGTGCGGAGGAGGAGGCAGGTTCTGGCAGAGGAGG
>NW_005318293.1:0-1090 GCF_000412655.1 Myotis brandtii
ATGTGCACTTGTTGACTTGTTGATAAAATGTGCTGTGCATAGCAGAATGCCAAAGGAAACATTATAGTTTATTGATTGACTCAATTATGTTGCTGCAAAAAATAAATCTTTCACATAAGGGATATTTATTTTGCCATCTAAGGATATCAAAAGGATTAACAGCATCAGAATCACTTTCATGGGCATCACAGAAAAAGGACAATAAATTATATATCCTAAAAAAAGCTCCTTTACCCTTATATCTTTCTGATAAATATATATTTTCAAACTAGTTATGATACTCTGATAAAGCATTACATTCTCAAAAGGAGGCCAATATATTGCTAATAAATTAGAACATTACCCAGATCCATTTAGTAGATAAATTTATATACTTTTCCAAAAATATTAAAATGCATAATTTATGTTGTCAAAGCACAAAGATCTTTATAAATATCCAAATAATAAACTCCCTAAGTCAAATATGTAGATAAATGATACATATAAATACAAATCATTTCTATTATTTATTTTTGTTTTTCTATTGATGGAATTGCACTAGTCACAAGTACTCAGAAAATATAAGATAATATTAAGTAGGACTTTAAAAAATAATGAAAATAATTTTTTTATTTACAACCATAATGTAGTCATATAAAGAGTATTGCAAGTATCTTCAGTGTTTTAATTTATAAAATCATGAGGTGTTTACAAGCATTTATGCGGACAAGAAATAATAATTTAAAAAATGTAAAAATTGCTTTGTGACTTCCAACTAGAGAAAACATCCAGAAACAATATTAAAAAAAATAGAATAGAGGTATGGAAGCAGGCAGGAAGGCAGGAACTTGGGAAAGCAGGTAAAAAGAAACAAAAAGAGAGAGTGAGAAAAAAAGAAACTTCCTTTTAGAATGATAATGGCAGGTATTTGATGATCAAAGTTATCTATTTATTTTTTTATTAAAATTGTGCACATAACACTTTTAAATAGCATGATGACACACTGGGCAGCATAATTATTAGAAACTAGAGGCCCGGTGCACGATATTCATGCACAGGGGTGCGGGGGCTCCATCAGCCTGGCCTGCACCCTCTTGCAATCCGGGACCTC
>NW_005318294.1:0-1090 GCF_000412655.1 Myotis brandtii
TGACACTCTATGACTGATTAAATATATGCAGTTGACCCATGAACAGCATGGGTTGGAACTGCACTGGTCCACTTACACACAGATTTTTTTCAATAAATATACCATTGGCCCTCTCTATCCCCAGGTCTCCCATCCTCAGATTCAACAAGTCGAGGATGGAAAAGAGTATTTCCAATACCCAGCTGGGAATCTGAGGATGGGAAGAACAGGTTGTATGGATTGTTCAACACCATTTTACTTATGGCACTTGAGCATCTATGGACTTGGATACCCACAAGGGAGTCCTGGAACCAACCCCTGTGGATACCAAGGAACGACTATAGTTAAGTATTGGGGTAATAAAAACTTATAGGCGATTTTCGACTGCCTGAGGGTCAGAGCCCTTAACCCCTGCAATATTCAAAGGTCAACTGTAAACTAGTGGATGCCTAAACCCTGCTGAGCCAGCGCATGAGCCAACAAAAGAGAAAAGTCTTGGTGGTGACCAAAGCCAGAATGTAAAGAGATTACAAGAGAGAGAGCAGAATAATAAAAGGAGAATTACGCAGAGACCAATGTCATGGAAGGCAAGACAGAGGTGGTGATCCTGAGTGCAGGTTCACAAAAGAATCCTGTCACCCAATCTCATGAACTGCTGATAGAATTCAGAAGAATGTTCAGATAGCTCAGGTGAAGGCAGACTCAGTCAAGGACACAGATATTCAAGAAAAATGATATATCATTAAGTGGTTACATTTATACTACTATTGGTTGGGAAAAAAATACTGTACATTTAACACAATAAAGAGTTCTCCCACCCTTCAAAAAAGTTAATAAAACCCTGGTGCATTTTAAAATAAATGGTGCTTTAGAATTGAGGAAATAGGGTATTGTGAGAAATCTGAGGCTCAAGATTTCTGAGATCCAGCAGCATGCTTGAGGCATAGCTAAGAGCCAAAAATAGCACAAGTACAATTCTGTCTTCCCCATCTCACAGCTACTAATGTTAGCAATTTACTTATTAATATTTATTATAGATACTTCTTTTATTATTTGCTTTTAGTACTTCCTGTCTCAGCTGGATCCCCACCCCTCCCTCAGCAGGCTTTTT
>NW_005318295.1:0-1090 GCF_000412655.1 Myotis brandtii
TAGGCACCCATTGAGGCCAGTCCACAGAACCATGGCATTTAGGAAGGGAGATGAAGAAATTAACTTCTCAAGTGAGAAAGGCAGGAATAATTTTATGTACACGGAAGGTAAAACCACCATTGGAATTCAGCCAAGATGCATGTGTTCATACTCCTCTTTGTACTTAGATTAGGTCAAAAACCTTTTATCCAGGGGTGGTGACTTCTTCTGGGCTCCATATGTGGCCTCTATTTGCTTAGTCAATGTAAATGTTAATAGAATAATATGCAAATAAAATGCATCCTGTAACCTCGTTCTTATTATACAAGCCAAGGTCTGAACATTGCATTATGAGTAAATGTTATTCTTGTCCTGTGTTCCAGAATTGATCACTTGTTTGAAATTATCACTTTGGTGTTAATAAGGGGTCTGTCATAGCAACATAAGGTTTCTTTAGTGGCCATCCCGAGAGGTCCATGTCACGGTAAACCTGCTAAGTAAATAATCATCACTTCAACCAAGGGGCACAGAGGCAAGCCAGTTTTGAGTCATTTTAAATAACCTGCTTGCACAGTTAACTTCTCTCCTGCTGTGGAAAGGTTACACATTTTCCACTGTAAATTTGGATTTCTTTTGATTCCCTCACTTTCTTTCCCATGGGAAAAAAATGGCTTTTGATGAAGCCTCAAAGAAAAGAAAAAGAGCTCAATTATTGATCAGCATTGATGACTGTAGAATAGAGAAATATATTTCATAGATTGCATTTGAGGTGTTTTTAATTGATTGATCCATTATTTTCTAAGTTCAAAGGAGAACTCTGGGAAAGCTCAGCCTTATTTCTTAGAATCTGAGGAAAGCCATGAGAAGCTGTGTTGAACTGTTCTGTTGTAGAGTAGTTGAAAAGCACAGTGGAAATGTTTTCTTTCAAAATATAGGTTTTTAGCTTTTCCTAAAAATGTTTTTAAACACGTGCCAAGTCACCCTTCAGTGAATGAATTTAATACAAAAACAACGTATAACTCCAAAGCAGAAGTTTTAATGCTGAACTTAATATTTATAGAGGGCAAAATTACAGGTACTTACACACACACACACACACACACACACACAC
>NW_005318296.1:0-1090 GCF_000412655.1 Myotis brandtii
CTCATCTGTAAGATGGGAATAATAATAGTAGCATCTATCTCAGAGCTGTTGTGAGAATGGCAGGAGTCAATACAGGAAATGCTTAGCTCCAGGCCCATTATGAACACCCAGCACATGCTCACTAGGAAAAGAACTGTTTCTGGGTTTCTGGAACCCTTAAATATTCGAGCAACCGATAAATGGCAGCAGAGAGGATGTCCCTTCTGGTGTCTAGCCTAAAGCCTTCCAGCTGCAGCTTTATTCCCAGCTTCTCACTCACCAGCCATGCTTCCCATCCCAGGACCTGCCAGGAAGGAGGGCTCAGAATTGATTGCATGTGCAGCACACAGATCACATGAGAGGCCCCATCAATCAATGCATCTGTAGCCCTGAAGTGACTCCCGCCTCAAATCAATGATGTTTACAAAGTTGGGTGGGAGGGCTGTGATTTAATTTTCCTCCCTCCACATCCTTTCTGGAATAACCAACCATCTCTCTTGTTAATAAATGCCTCCCTCCTGTCGGCCCCGCAGGCCCTGGGAGAGTGGCTGGCTCTCCGCTAGGTGGACCCACACCTGGACTGAGCCCTGGCTGAGGTGCTTCACACGAGGGTACATCCCCCCTCTCCCAGAAGCCCTGTGAGGGGGGCTGAGTCACTTGCTCAAGCATGCACAGCCAGGAAGTGGCAGAGTGACTGCTTACTCACAGAAACTAACATCTATTGAGTGTTCACTAGGGGGAATGGTCACCCCCATTTCACAGATGATACAACTGAGGCACAGAGAGGTAATAACCGAGTCTCAGTCACCTGCCTGTAAGTGGATTTGCCAGCGTTCAAACTCAGGCAATCTGGTTCCCAAATCCTTGCTTGGGGATAACTGTCCCTCTGTAGGCTTGTTCATTCACTCAGGCAGCTCAGTGACGCTCTGAGGTCATTGAGCTTAGAAAATGCTAGGCAGGATCTGAAACCAGGCCTACCCGGCTCTAAAGCTGATTGGCCCTCCTCTGCCTGAGCTATGATGCCCATCAAAAACGGTCAGAAAACCTGTTGAGAAGGTAGAGAGACCAGGTGAGCGGCTCTGGGGCAGACAGTCAGTCCAAGGCCATGGTG
>NW_005318297.1:0-1090 GCF_000412655.1 Myotis brandtii
TGCACAAATTTGTGCACCGGGCCTCTAGTAATTTCATAATAGCTCTGCTCTCCCCTTCCTGTGGCATGAAGTCTTGCCCTGTGTCTGACACTCAGTTACCATTTCTTGATAGAAGTCGTGAAGGATGGTATGTGCTAGGTAGGTTTTTAGAATTTGAAACTCATGTTTCTTCAGTTAGAGAGGGCGATGTTTTTAAATTGTATTTACTCTCCGTGTCTCACTCAGTAAACCTCACACTGTGTCTGGCACCAAATTGTCACTTAGCACAAGTTTATTGATATAATTAGTGAAGCTGTGTGATAGATGAGGAGAGACATATGACTGGGCTTAAGGAGGAGGGCTCCAAAGTAAACCAGGGCTACCTTCATATCATAACCCTTTTAGTTCATACTTGTCTGACTATCGGTAAGTCATTTATAGTCTGCAAACCTTGGCTTCCTCCTTTGTAAACGCATTGGAATGATAGTACATATTTCAGAAGGTGCTCTGAGGATTAAATCATAGGATGCATATAAAATACCTGGCCCGGCAACTTATTCAAGGTCCAGGTTTTCTAAAGTGAACTATTACCTATTTATAAAGAACAATGGCAATACAGAGGAGGTGTTTAGTGCCTGCACTAAATGGAGGGTTCAGGGATGGCATTTGGGAAAAGGTGACATTGCAAATTATGGCCAGAACGGTGGGCATCCCAGATCAGTGCTTGGGAGCGTTGCCAGGCACGGCTCGTTAGAGGCTAGTTTGGTTTGGCTGGATACCAGAGACTGTGTTGGGGGGAAAATCTGGAAATGTAGGCTGAGGAAAGCTGATGCAGTACATTTTATATCAGGTGAAGGATTTTAAGCCAGAAAGTGACATGATCAAGTATGCTTATTCAGGAAGAAAAGATGGCAGCAGAATGACACAGGTTGCTGGGGAAACTGAAGTTACTTGGTTAGTTGGTGGTTATTGGAAAGGCTCAGGCCAAAGATAAGCCAATGTGCTCTAGTAGTGATAGGGAGAAAGGGATGGATTCTAGAGCTATGAAGGTGGTGTAATCAGTTAAACTCTGAGGAAAAGGAGTTAAACTGTCTGGCAACCATGATTCATT
>NW_005318298.1:0-1090 GCF_000412655.1 Myotis brandtii
TGGGTGATTTCATTTTCTCTAAAATTTCCAAATGAAAGAAACCTCATCTATCACACCAGTTTCATGAAATTAGAGGGAACTATAGAAAGAAAAAAGTGAAGGCTACAGAAAATCAGTGACTATTAATCTTTTATTTCCTTCTACTGGAAATGTGATCCACCAACTCTTTCAAAATAATCTTGGGTACCCAAAATTATTTTTTAAAAGTATGCTTAAATTTCCAAACCTCCAGACATAATTTCTCTTAAAAAACATAACACTTTAAAGCACATATCCAATTGTTAAACTGAAACAAAGTTGGATAGATGCATTATGTTCCCTGTGTTAGCAGACCTCTTGGACACTCTTTGGTCAGTTGGCCTCATCCTCAGCTTCTGTTGCCAACCTCAGAGTCTTCCTGCCTTTTGCAGGTTGCTCCCCAGCAAAGAGCGGCCCACTCTGTGCTTCTTCGTGTTTATTTCCTTTAAAGTAAAAGTGGGAAAACTGTAATAATAACTTGAAAAATTGCCCATAGGCCCTTGCCAGTGAAGGTAAGTGCCCAGTCTCTTAGTAAACAAATAACTTGCTAGAAATTAATGAACTCACATTGCGAGTATTAATTTAACCTCCCATGTAGGTCTGCCTATAGAGAGGGAATATGCTGGTCATGCTGATGTTAGTATTCCACACAGTATGATAGCATAATGATTAATAAACTAACATGGAATTTTAAAGCAACGGTGTGATGTTGTTTAATTTCTACATCACTTACATATTATGGAGATGGAGTGTCTGAACAGCAACTGCCCTCAGGCACCGCTGGGAAATGTCTGTGCTAAGTATGGGCACTGGTTCTGAACAATGAAGAGAAGTGACTTTCAATTCCTACTCCTAACAGCAAGTGGTTCTTCACACCAACAGGAGTTTAAAGGAAAGGTTGGAGAAGAAAATACAGATGGCAAAGAACCTGTAGGTTTGAAGAATTGATTTTAGAGGCAGCGAACTGAAGCAGAACAGAGCATTCCTGAGCTTACCATGCACATGTTTAAGTCACAGATAGTTAGTATTCATGGAGTAAGTAGTCAGGAAGAAAAAGCAGGCATCCAGGCAC
>NW_005318299.1:0-1090 GCF_000412655.1 Myotis brandtii
TGTGGAGACTGAGCGCCCATCACTTACCTGCTCGGTACCGTCTGCCCAGTGCATATGCAGCTCGGAAGACGGGCCGGTTTGGACCCAGATCCCTGGAGGACCAGAGTGAGACTGGACCCAGGTCGGAGGGTGACAGCTGGGCGGGGCGGAGGTGTTTTCCCAGGGAGGGCCCGGGTCAGCCACGGCTCAGAACGGCCCTGGGGTGGCTCCTGTTCCGAGGGAGCACTTTGCATGATGGGAGCATCCTCAGAGCCATTCCAAGTGAGGACCCCCATTCACCTGGGACCCCAAACACCCTGCCAGCCGAGGCGGAGGCAGCAACGAGGAAACACAAGACAAAAACCCCAGGCGCGGAGGGTCAGGAGTTCACCAGCTCAGAGGACAGTTGGAGATTTGGAGGGGCTGCCCCGGGGCGCCCCAGCGTGTGCTGACAGTGACAGGAAACAGAAGACAGACTGTGAGGTCGGAGGTTCGACAACGCGTACCACACCCCGACGTGACTGCAGCCAGGAGTGCTGTGACGCCCTTTTCCGTGGTGGAATCTTTAAAACACGCGTGGTTCGTCCCCACCACCTTCGCCGTGAGGCCACCTCGGGGTCCAGGTCTCGGGACTGTCCTTCCCCACGCTCGTTCCCCAGTGGCGGGAGGTAAGGGTTTCGGGGGGGCTGCGCGACCGTTAGAAGGAGCAGCGTTGTGGGGTGTAAAGTGAGGAACATCCTCTTTGGTTCCTGGTCACTGCAGGCGCCTTTGTGGCTCTGAACTGCCTCAGCTCTCACGGGGTCCGTGTTATTCTCTGTATTGTTTTTCATTGGCAGGCAGATCGGAGCGGGAGGAAAGCGTAGGCTGATTCCTTCACACAAAAGGGCTGTTTGATCTCCCAATGAACCGGGTCAGCTCCCGGCCCCCCATGCATCCATTTGAAGTCATTTCCTCGCCGGGCCGGGCCGGAGGGCCCCCTGGGTCCCCGCCATCTCTCCATTCGCTCGGGTCCAAAACCCTCCTGTGGGTCCAGACGCGGCTTCCCGAGGCGCCTGGGTCCTGGTGCCATTGTCTCCGGACAAAGGAGATGGCTTATCGCTGGCCTGGCAGC
>NW_005318300.1:0-1090 GCF_000412655.1 Myotis brandtii
GTGAGATGATAAGTAAAGGCCCATACAAAGTGTGGAAGAGTCTAATAAGCATTTGGTGACTATGAGAGACATCTGTACTAAACACTTAAATTTGAGCATAATTAGCATATAAGTTATAGCTGCATAAATAGAATCACCCAAGGAAAGACTGATAAAGAAAAGAGAATCCAAGATTAAAAACATGAATAACAGCAACATAAAAAATCCAGGCTATATATTCTAAGATTCTTTCAGTTGTAAATAATAGAAAACCAAAGGAAACTGACTTAAACAAAACAAAACAAAAAGAGTTTCTTGACTCAAGAGGACTGGCTTTGGGTATGGCTAGAACCATGGCCTCAGTGTCCTCAGGTCGCCATACTTGCCTTCATTTTCCTGTTCTTCTCAGGAAGGCTCTTCCTACAAGGCAGCAAAGATGACAATAGGCAGAGCCAGACTTATATCCTAACAGTCAACAAAGTCCATAGGAAGAATGCAGACTTTCTCAACAGTTCCAGCAAAAGTCCTAGGCGTGATGCTCAATGGTTCCTATTGGATCATTAGACATTTCCTGAGCCATGACAGTTTGGCCAGGCCAGGGCCATAAGTGTACTCCTGTGTTGGGAATGAGGTCGGTGTCATTTGAACCAAGGTGGGTGGAAGGATGGTTCCCCACAGGAAAATGGAGCCTCTCTTAGCAATTGAAGGGGGAGTGGAGCTTGCATATGCAAAAGCCACCAATGCCCGTTACACAGACAATGGATATACCAGGGAAGCCCAGGAAGGAGGTGAGGAAGGAGTGAGTCGAGGACTAGAAGGTGCACCCCTTTACTCAAGAGGGGTATCACTGGAAGCAAGGAAAAAAGTTTCAAGTAGGCCATAGTGATCAGCGTCAAAGGAGAGATCAGGGAGAATGAGGACTGAGCCATGTTTACTGGATTTAGCATTGAGAGATTTTTGGTTGGAATGATAAGTGCAAAGCAAGATTTCAATGCCTGAAGAGTGAATAAAAGACAAAGATGGGCCCTGGCCAGGTAACTCAGTTGGAGCATCATACAAGAATCAGTCAATTAATGCATAAATGAGGGGAACAACAAATCGATGTTTCTCT
>NW_005318301.1:0-1090 GCF_000412655.1 Myotis brandtii
GAGCACGTGGCTGCCTAGATCTGATGCCGCTCACAGTTCTGACCAAAAGCCTGGGTCCCGAACCTCCAAAAGGCCTTGGGAAGAGGGAACGCAGCAAGGCGATGGGGCGTGTGGGGTTTCGCCCCGAGTGCGTCTGACCCTGGCCCTCCGAGGCCCACGCCTGGCTTAGGGAACATGGAAAGATGATTTGGATGGCTCTCGCTCTCCTTTCTAACGAATCCAGGGCTCGGCTGCCAGCAAAGGTCCTTGGCAAACACCGATAGGAGAAGTGTCTACATGTAAGTGTGAATCACTGGAAATGGGAACTCTGTCAAAATAAGGGAATTAAGTTCATTAAAGGTGTGGTAGCTGAATTCGCGGTGCCAGCGCATAATGACCAGGGCTGGCACTGGATGCCGCCCCAGCGCAAACCCACCCAAACTTGGCAGCAGAAACCACCCCACCAACCCAGCCTCTTGGCTTTCTCTCTGGGTTAAATGTGCTTAAATGCGTAAAAACTGGGTTTGGACTGCGGGCCTTTCTTGTCTTCTGGGCTGAGGCTGGATCAACACCATTAGGACAAAAAGCAAAGAGGCGGCCCCTGGGGAAGATGGGTTGACAACTGCAGGCGACAAAAATCGCTCCGAAGTCCCAGGGTCTTCGGGAGCTCTCTCGGCAACCGGAAGGATTCGTGTTCAGACCCTGTAGACGCATCTCTAAGACGGCACTTAGATCCCGCTTCTTTGTGGAAGAGGAAGCAGGTCCCAGGAGGCCAAGGCCCCAGTGCCCAGTGAGGCTGCTCTGGGCCCAGGATAGCCACACTGGCACGGAGTCAGTGGGCAGCGGGTAGGACGCGACAGTGGCCCACCCTCTGACACACAGTCCTTCACACCGACATGGGGTTTACGTGGGCAGGTGGCAAAACGACAAAACACAATCTATTTGCTCCTGTCCGGGTCACCGCAGGGGATGCCGCACCTATTTCAACTGACCCTTGCTCAAACCACGTCAGTATGTCTGAACCCGCTTAGCACAGCCAATGTGCCCACAAGAAGCTCATGTCATGCTTTTCGAAGTGCCTGAGGCAGGAGAGTGGCCACCTGGCCCTCAC
>NW_005318302.1:0-1091 GCF_000412655.1 Myotis brandtii
CCATGTTAAGCTGCCTTGGTTAGGAAATAATTTGACTGACAGTTTTGAACCAAATGTGCACTGCATCTGCATTTTTAATTTGCATGCTTCTTATGCAACCTTGGACCAGTTACTTTAGCTCAATTTCCTCAACTGTGAAATGGATTCAATAAGCAGTGTCTTTGCAGAAATGCAAACCGTAGCTGAAATAAACCTTCTGCTAATGATGGCCTGTTCTGGCAGGACATTTCCTGTCCTCTTGCTTCTAAGAAATGCTATTTTATAAAAAGCCATCAGATTTATTTAGCCTGAGGCTTTTCAGAATAGCATCTATCTCCCAACACATTAAGATTCGGTAACAGTGAGAAATCTCAACATGGAAAACTAAAAGTAACCACAGACCTGGGATGCAGGGCATCTAAGAGGAGCAGAGTCAGAGCTTGAGGCCCAGGTCCCCGCTAGGGGAGCCCCTGACTGGGGAAAGGTGGAAGGTGTGTGGTAGCACCCCGCCTTGCTCAGGGTGCATGCCACTGGGAATAGCCAGCCACTCTTCGCCCCCTTGAGACTACTTTCAGAGGCAATGACTGCCAGGGTCTCAGAACAGGGCAGTGATACTGCAAATCCCAGAAACCACGGAGCCAAAGAAGGAGGAAATGACGGAGTAGCCAAAGTAGGAGGGCCATGAGGTGAGGTGGAATCTAGGAGAGAAGCGCTGGAGACTGCAGAGAACTCAAGAGGTGATCAGTTCTGACCTCACCACACAGGACAGAGAAGGGGCGGGCTGGACAAGAGGTGAGGTGCATGACTGTAGGGCCCAGAACACAGTTAGGAATGAGACTGATGTCCACCCAAGAATAAAAGGAGCCCTGGTCCCCAGGAATCCACAAGAAGATCCATAAGGAGAGAGTACCCTGAGAAGCGTCAAGATAAGGGGGAAAGCGGGAAACGGCTTTTACTAATCTGCCACCATTCATTGTCCCAACAGCAGCTGCATTTCCACACACACACAACCCACATGTGTCTGCTGGTGCCCATATTTTGTCTCGAATAATACGTACCGCTTAAAAGAATCAGGATACATTCATTCTTTGTCTTCGATCAGGAAAAAAAAA
>NW_005318303.1:0-1091 GCF_000412655.1 Myotis brandtii
ATGCTTGCTTGCATTTTGGCATGTTCATTCATCCATGTATCTGCACATCCATATATCCATTCATCCTTTCACTAATTTACTCCCTAAGAAATTATTCATTTCTTTAAAAAGTACTTATTAGCCATCTGATGTGTACCAGACACTGTTTTAGGTGCTGGGGACACAGGTGTGCAAAACAGAAAAACATCCTTACCCTTGACGTGCTTTCCATATTCTTCTTTTTCTAGGCATATATGTATGAAGTGACTTAAAAAATAATATTGCTACAACACAATATAATTGCATTACATACTTTTATAAGTAATATAAAGGTCTTTCTGGGTCAACATGCAGACTTACATCATTCATTTTAATATCCATAGACCATTTTACTGAAGTATAATTGCATAGAAGGAGGATTATTGACCAGTTTGCCATCTTTGGACTTTGGGTTATTTTTGTCTTTTCCAATGTGATGACCAATGCTGTGCCAGTGTAAAGCTTTCTGTCTCTCTGATGGCCCTGCGCCCAATTCCAGTTCCACCATCGACAGCGTGTGTGGCTCTGGTCAGGCTATTTTAACCACTTGGAGCCTTTGTGTCCTCATCTTTTAAATGGGGCCAATAAAATCATTTCTCTTATAGGGTTTCTGCAGGGAGTAAAGTTTGTTCTATCAAGAAGAGTATGTTAAACAGTTAGTTCTATTGACAAGAATAGGTATTATTTGGTGATATTAACTATGATGATGACGGCAGTAATTTTTTCTCCCTTGCATTTTTATTATTTATATCTTAATGGATAGACTTAATGGCTTCTGTTTGAGCTTTGTACTTACATCTATCACAGCTCCTATTGCATTGTGCATAGAAGTCAGCTAAACTAGTTGGTAAGCTTTTGAAGATGGCGACTGTGTCCCGCTGACCTCTAAATCTGGTGTACCCAGCACAATATAGGTGCTGATAAATACCAGTCAAGGGATACCCTGTGGCTTTATTAATTTTATTAAGGTAGAATGTAAGGTCTTTGAAGGCAGGACCATGTCTGCTTGTTCAGTGTTGAATCTCTAGTGGTTGGTAGGCTCTCAGTAGTTCAGGTTGAATGAGTGAATGAAT
>NW_005318304.1:0-1091 GCF_000412655.1 Myotis brandtii
CCCCCTGACAGCTTACTTTCATATCTTCTCAAAGACTGATCTAATTCCACTCTGGGAGAAGGTATGGTGGTCGAGAGCTTCATTTTCATTCTGCAAAAAGGTGGACCCTCTGTTTATTGATGATCTATCTGCTTCTCCTAAATGGCTTCTGTTGAGCTATAGCATCATTCACTGCCCTTTTGCACTTTCTTTCTAATATCTGACTTTTTGCCTTTCACTGCAGGCTTTTGTTTCTGATGAGTTAATTCTGCACCTCCATAAGTAAACACAGCAGGCATGTCACCTATTCTACTCTCTGATTACCTCCTGACTCATCTTTTATGTACGGAAGTCACCCAAGTTCGCTCTGGACCTCCATACATAACCACAGCACGCCACTCTTTATGCTTTACACCCTCTCACCATGCGTCTAAATGGGAAATTGCTCCGTGAGGCTTGTCACATATTCAGCTTCCCCAGAAGCAAGGGGCAATCAGATCTGGAGTTCCCACATTTTATGGGGATTTTATCACTCCACTTAAATCTTCACTGAGATTTCAATAGGAGTATTGCACTACTCTGTAGGTCTCATCTCTGCTTCTAAATTACTTCCTTCACCAGAAAAATGTAAATAATTTTTAAGGGTGGTCTGTTGTTTTATTTATTATCTTTCCAGGCTATCTTTATGGCGTAACCATTATGAGCTTATTCTTGCCGAGTATAGCATTTTAAATTGCAAAGTAGTTCTTTCTCGTCAAAAGTGTTGGCTTTAAAATAGCTATTTTAGGGGGAAAAAAGCTATTTTAGAATGTGGAGTGATAAATCTTACTTTTTCCTTCTTTCTGACTTCTTTTTAAATATCATCCTCTTATTAATAAATGATATTGAAGCATTGAATGCAGCTGATTGATTCAATGCAATAAGGCAGATATAGAGGGGAAAGATTGAAGAAACAGTGAAAATTTGAGATTAATGCCAACATGTATTTCAACCACATTTGCCTTTTCATTGTCTATAATTTAGTTATCTGTTTTTTTAGGTTCATCCTTAATGTACAGTACAATAAGTCACTCTTAAATTTTTAACTATTTATTACTAGAGGCCTGATGCAC
>NW_005318305.1:0-1091 GCF_000412655.1 Myotis brandtii
ACAGTCCCAGCTGCACCCACAGAATATCGATTCTCTGAGATATTGGCCCAAGGCTACTGTGTCCAAAAGACCAGCCAAATGCTGGGCTTCCTCAGGAAAGGCCTTGGCATGACACAGAAAGCTTTGCTTTTCCTGGTGTAAAACCAGGGTGTGGGCATGCCTGTCTGCGGTTCTGATTGCCAAATGCCAGAGATTATCAACGGTGGTGATCGCCACCATGTTGAAGGCCTATCCTGGGTCTTCTGGTGCTAAATGGAATGTATTTGCATGATCTAAAATTCTTTTCATAATTTAAAAAATTTTTCAATTACAGTTGACATTCAGTATTATATTAAAGGTGAAAGGGTTAAGAAGTACAAATTGGCATTACCCCAAATTCTTACAACATTCGCATAATGCATACCACTTTTTCATTTACAGAATGGGGCTCTGAGGCCCACAGCAGTTAAGCAAATTGCTCATGTTCACAAGCCAGTAGGAGTTAGGATTTCTACCTAAAAGACGGATACCAAGTCTTAAAGGTGAGGAAGATAGACTGAAACAGAAAATAGTTTACTTTAATCAGAGGGGCAGAACTGTAATATGATCAAACTCAAAGTAATGAAAAGCTTGTGAGCTGATCACCAGGTATAAGAGTGAGCCAGGTGACACATAGTATGGGAAACCCTGAAACAGCTAAAATTAAAAGTACAAATTGCTTAATAATGGGTCTTGGAAACTGTTCTGTATAAGTACATAAAGAGCTTCCTCAGTTGTTGATTTTATAAGGGCACAGTTTTCATCATATGGATGTACCTTTATTTGTAAAAATATTTAATTAAAAAAGCATGCACACAATACAAAGCAATCGTGCAGTTCAAGAAGCATTACAATAAAAAGCCAGTGACCTTTTGGCTGCAAACATTCTCATCCGTTCCCCAAAGGCCCCACTGCTAACAGTTTCTTGTATTTACTTCCAGAAAATTTCTACGTGTACACACACACATCACATTGCACATACATGTTCTTGTTTTGTGAGAATATAGGATATGTGGGTGTATATGCATGTGTCATATGTATTTCATAAAAAATAGGAGGGCAGGTTTTTTTTT
>NW_005318306.1:0-1091 GCF_000412655.1 Myotis brandtii
GGGCTGGAGGATGGGCATCCAATCAGAAGTCGCATGTATTAAGGCCAGGGTGTGGGAAAGGGCAAGCAGTGTATGACACCGAAAAGTTTGTTTTCCTAGCACAGAGTGGCAGAAGGGCTGAGGGCACGAGGGGAAGTTAACTCTGGAAAGGTATTGGAACACTCCAAGATTCTCTGATTATGGGACTATGAGAAGTCTATTGCATTTAAAGAATAGGAGGTCATTGTGGATGCCTTCATTGTAAAGAGATAGAAAGGTTCTCTGTTAGCGACAGTGAGGTGTCACTTTTCCACAATTAGATCTGTAGACAAACAGAGCACTGATATGGAAGAACATTGGTTTACTTCTAGTGTTGTGATAAAATAAGGTTATATGATATTCTCTGGTTCTGATCAATGCGTTTAGGTACAAAGGTGCAAATTCTTGAGACAACAGTTGCATCTTTGACTTCAGTGGAACCTTTGGATACCTCTGCAGGCACATATTGAAAGACCGAACAACAATGACATTCTCTTTTGGGGGAAAAAAAATGAATGAAAAGTAGAACATGCTTTGTTTCTGCAGCAAATGCAATTTTTAAAGCCTTTTTTTTTCTGGTTGTCCTTAGTTTTCTTACCTTTAAGAAAACACAGAAAATCTTCACAATAGAAGATTGGGTTCTGTTTCCTTTGATGCAGTAATGCACATACAATATTGCACTGATGATTAACTGTTGTGCCCCTGAGCGTTCCCCACACAAAACCTCCTTTCAGCAGATTTCTTATCTGCTATCAGGGGAGTGTTTACAGCAGCTAAAACTCTTAAGAGCCCTGTCTCTGAGACTGATGGGGATAATTAAGCCAGTGTTTGCCAACCCTCTGCTCTTCCCCTTTGTGAGGTTGGAAACTAGGAAAAACGGGATGCATTTGCCAAAAATAAAACCCTGGCAATTTGCGGTTAGCAATTTGGTATAGATTTTATTGGTTGACTTTCCTCTAAATATTTCTTCTGATACATACATATCGGAACCATCCCTAAGGTAGAACAGAAAACTGCTCTCTTAATGCAGATCATCTAATCTATAATAATAAAAGGGAAATATGCTAATTAGA
>NW_005318307.1:0-1091 GCF_000412655.1 Myotis brandtii
GTGGTAAATATAGAGTCATATGATTTTGGCTTGTTTTACCAAAATTATTACTTCACTTTGGTATTCTTGGTCAGGATGTACCTTTGTTGTTAACTACTTTTTCCTCAGTTCTTCTAAGATTTATTATGAACTCAATGACTTATTACAGGTTTTGATGTATGGCTACATTATCACAACCAAGAAAGCAGGATAAATAGGAGGCCAGAGCTGGGGAAGAAGGGCAGGAGTCTGAGTCTGTGACTCTCTCTATAATTTTAGTTATTAATCATAGAGGATATTTCAGCTCTTGTTTATATGTAACTCCAGAGTTAGGATATCATCAGTCAGGCTGGTCAGATGAGCTTCTTCAATCTTGCTCTTTTTCTTCCTCTCTCTTAGATTATGGATTAGAGAATTATTTAGAGTACCATTTAGAGCACTTTAAATCCCTTGCCCATTTCCAACTGGGCAATCTTAAATGAAAATAGTAAGATGATTATGGACAGGGCATATTTATAGGATTGTCTAGGAGTCACATACACACATGTATATAGTATGCATATAAAGTATGTCAGTGGAACCATGTTCTCCAGCGAAATAGTTCTAATCCTTATTATTATATGAAATGATAATGTATGTGATATTGAAATCCTCTCTCTTTCTATGTTTTTGATCAATAGAAGCATTTTTTCTACATGGCACCAATTCTTCAAAATTGGCCCCAATGAACTATGCCTCAGGGTATTCACATCTGTGTAGTCTTCTACAGAAAGTCTGGGTTGGTCATATTTACCATGGAATGCAATGGGAGTGACACTGTGCTAGTTCCAGGCCTACCTTTCAAGAGAATGGCAACTTCTGTTGTTTTTTTTCCTCTTGGAACTCTCACTTTTTGTGTCCCCTGAACCACCATGTAAGAAGTCTGGTTATCTTGCTGAAGAAACCATGAGGAGAAGCCCTGAACCTGAAAGGAGAGGGGAGGGGCTCAGTCTTGCAGCATCCCAGTCAAGCCTCCAGATGATTTCAATCCCAGCAAACACCTGATTACAACCTCATGAAAGAATCACAGAGAGCACAGCTGGAGTGGCTCAGTGGTTGAGCATCGACCTATG
>NW_005318308.1:0-1091 GCF_000412655.1 Myotis brandtii
AGTAGGTGTTAGAGAGCATAAACATAGACACACATCTATTGCTTTACAAAATTCAATTATTTCCCTCCTTCCATTAATCACCACTTTTAACATACACCTCCCACATCTCTGAAAAGATCAAATTCATTCCATGTAAGCCTCCTCCTCTGACATTGTGACATTGTTTATATTTTATCAGTTTTGCCTATTTAAGGTGTTCTCTTATGTAAAGTTTACCAGAATATTTCACCACTTACCACTCCCTATGAGACTTTATTGCAATATTTATCCTGTTTTTCTCTCTATTCCTATGCCCCAGCTAAAAGTATACCCTAAGGTATTTCAAACATTGACTGAAATAAAATTACAGCATGAAATTACAGTTTTCTAGTTCCCAAGGTTAAAGATTTTAGTTCTTTGATACAGTCGATTTTCCCCCAAAGAAAACTGCTCCAAGAATGCTAGCTCTTCAATTATGCAATTATTAAGCCATAAATTAAAATGTGAAGTAAACATTAACTGTAATAGATATGTACATATGTTTTACATTGATAACATGACTTTACATATTGTTGAAGTAGGAATTTTATTTCAGACTTTCTTCGTTTTCATTTGTATGTTTGATACCATATTAGTTTTCTAGTGTTTCTTTTTTTGCTCTTGAACAACTTACCATGAACCTAGTGACTTAACACAATTTATTGTCATTTAGTTCTGTAGTTTAGAGGTCTGCCATGTGTCTCAGGGAGATAAAATCAAGTTGCTGGTAAGGCTGCATTCTATTCTGGCAGCCCTAGGGGTGGACCTGTTTCCTTGCCTTTTCCTTCTCTCTGCCTCCACATTCTGTGGTTGTGGCTCCTTCCCTCCATCTTCAAACTCAACAACTTTACATGTTTCTGACCATTCTTCTGTAGTCACATCTCACGCTGACTCTCTTCTGCCTCCTTCTTCCAATTATTAGGATCCTTATGATTATATTGGGCCCAATGGATAACCCAGGATACTAACCCTATTTTAAAATCAGCTTTCAGGCAACTTTAATTTCCATTTTCCATGTAAGGCAATATATTGACAGATTCCAGAGATTAGCACACAGGCATCTTTGGAGACCC
>NW_005318309.1:0-1091 GCF_000412655.1 Myotis brandtii
AAAAAAAAATCAGAAATGCCAATCAAAGAAGTGGCCAATTAGAGAATCATTTATTATGGAAAGTTCCTATATTACATTGGAGTATTTTATTATAGAAATAAAATGATGGGTCAAACAGGAAGTCGAATTAGAGGCCTGCCAGGAGCAGACTACCTACCACTGGGATTTGTTCCTCACATTTAATCCACCCATTTAGCTGCACAAGGAATAAACACGATTGAAGGGTCTTGAGGAGCAACCTGAAATCTGTTGGAGTCTGTGGTGTGTCCCACCAATCCTGCTGATGTTTGAGGAAATCCCCTCTGCTTAAGTCGAGCCTGAGCTCTCATGAGCCCAACGTCCATGGTTATTGTAATGTTTTCCTGGAATTATTTAAAAGGGTAGAAAAAGAGATCATATCATAGTTGTAAGACGTACAGATATTTCCAAGGCATTTTGCATCCATTTTCCTTATGATAGTTTTGAAAGTTAAAATTTCCAATGAACCGCCTTTTGGTTAAGCATGATTCTAGTTCTTTGACATTATTTGAATCTCAGCATAAAATAAAAATAGCATAGGAAATACCTGGGATCAATCAGTAATGAGGGCCAAATGTCTGGACCCAAATGTGGGAATTTGGCATCCTTAGCGGAAGAGAAATACTTGCTCTTCTCAAATACCAACCCAGCGATCTCGGTTTCCGCCTCGCCCACCGTTCCGGATAGTGATGGCATGCTGCTTTCATTTTTAGTGTGTCATTCAATTCAACCAGAGTCTACTGAACCTTTTCCCAGGGGCTCTGCGATAGGCTCTGGTGCGGACAGAAAGATAGACCCTACGCCCAAGTTGCTTACTCTCTAGAGGCTGTGAACGGCGTTGAAATACAAAAACAAGGAATCATGCTGGAAGGATTCTATTAAGCCCTTCAAATACAAACACGAGGGAAAACCCGAAGCACTTGGCCTTCATGGAAGAGGGGCATCTGAGCTGGGACTTGGATATCGTAGACCTGGTGAGATAGTAAAGGCAGATTTTTAAAAAAGGAACTCATTGAACATGAAATGCGTGTGATAGTTCTAAGAGCACGTGGGCCATTTGAAGACCTGGGCTC
>NW_005318310.1:0-1091 GCF_000412655.1 Myotis brandtii
ACCTGGTTTCTAAACTGAGTGAACACAGATTCAAATGTCTGTATAGAGATAGTAAACAGCAGACAAACAATGCTGTCCAAGCAAGTTATGTTATTTTTGTGACAACAGCTGTATGGTACCAAGAATGAAATAAGACAAAAGGCTGCAGACCAGAAATATCGCAGAACAAAACACACTGGATGAAATCTGACACATTAGCTCATTTTTCTCTCTCTTTAATTTAGAAAATGCACTGAAAAAGAACACAGCACACCTATTTTTATTTAAAAAGAAAAGCATCTCAGGTGTCACCTAGTGATGAATCCAAAGAGAAGTAGGAGGAAGAAGGTAAGGAACTGTGAATTTCCCATATCTTGTGTTTCACAGATGCTGCATCTAGAATCATAAAAAATGTTCAGTGGGTAGTCTTTGTTTTCATACATTACACTGCAGGTAACTTTTACTATATTCACTATAAGACCAACATTGTGAGGGAAGTTTATTTCATTGATTCAATGAATATTTATTGAGTTTCTCTTGCATGGCAGGCCTTGTGCTGGACAGAGTAGAAAAAAACAGGCACAGCTCAGAATCATGTAGGAAAGAAAGGCATCAAATAAACAAGTCCACTAAAACATTTTCCCTAAAATTGCAGTGCTACTGAAGAATATAGAATGTTCTGAAATTATCTAGCCAAGGCTGCTAACCTGGATTGAGTTTTTAAATTAAAATGTGAAAGATGAGTAGGAATTGGCCAAGTGAAGAGCAGGGAAAAACTGAGAGAATGCCATAAGCAAATCCTTTGGCTTGGAAAGAAGCTTGGTGTATAGGAAAATAAACAACCAGTGCTAAAAGAAGGTAAAATGAGTGACAGTGAACCTGATGCCAATGAGGCTGAAGAAGATTATACAGACTTGCAGACAAGGTAGCAGAGCAAAGACTCTTTTATTGAGATGGTGTAGTCTTTCTCTACAAACCTGTCAATGCCATATTACTCCATTGTGTCACCAAGATTTATCTGAACGTTCCTAGGAAAAGATGAACTCAGATCTCTGGTGAGCTGGTGGGAAGTGAGGTGATGGTATTGCTGTGTGTCTGTATGGGGTGCTGGT
>NW_005318311.1:0-1091 GCF_000412655.1 Myotis brandtii
GGGTTTGGCCATTCATAGTTCATTTGTAAGCTAGGAAGTCAGTTCTGCTTAAGTTTAAATGCTAATTCCCCAATTTTTAAGGGAATTGTGTATCCTTGGGGGACTTAATCTCTCTGGGTCTCACTCATTTACTCCTCAGAACAATCCTGACGACTGGTACAAAGTTATTAGGACACAACTGAGGTGTAACGGAGTAACTTCCACCAAGGTAACATGGCTAGTAATGGCTGAGTAAGAATTAGAGCCATGACTTCTAAGTTTCCTTCCTATTTTTCCAGAACTGGAGATGCAGGAAGATTAAACTGATTAAGGTATGGGATGGAGCTATGATCTGAGCCCGTGTCCACCAGACTTTCAACTTATATCTGTTCACTATATATACTTTTCCAATTACTGACTATGAGATTTTAGAGGGGAACCATTCACAGGGATCAGAAATACTGGACCTATTTCAAGTAGCTCTACTTAGGGACTTATGACCTCTATAGTCAAACCATGTTGGAAGAACTCAGAGTGTATTCTCTGGGCAGGACACATATGCATCGCCGGGGAATTTGTTAGGACTGAAGATTCTTTGCCCCACCCCAGACCTGTTGACTCATAACTCTGGCAATCTGTTCCTCCAGGTGAAATTCTCATGCATGCTAAGGTTTGAGAACCATTGTCTTAATCTAACCTTGCTTCCAAGTAGTATTTCTATTTCTATTGGTGACTATTGCCAAGCGGCCAGGTGGATCTGATTGTGGCTAGAGCTGTGGTTCCCAGCATTAACATCCATTAGAATCAACTGAGAAGACTTAAAGGTTGCTGAAATCTAGGTGCCATGTCCAGAAATTTTTACTTAATGTGTCTGGGGTGTAGCATAGGCACTAGTGTTTCTAGAACTTCCCCAGGCGATCTAAATGTTACATCAAGGGCTGGGATCTTCTGGTCTAGAACCATGGTTCTCAAACTTTAGTACGAATCAGGATTTCCTATGGAGAGCTGGTTAAAAGATAGATCATTGAACTCGCCCTCAGAGTTTCTAATTCAGTAGATCTGAGATGGGGCCAGCGAATTTGCATTTCTAACAAGTTTCCAGGTGATGCTAA
>NW_005318312.1:0-1091 GCF_000412655.1 Myotis brandtii
TGAACATTTGAGTTGCTTCCAGCTATGAATAAAGCTGCTCTGAATATCTGTGGACAAATCTTAGTGTGAACGTGTTTTGTTTTGTTTCTATCGTTAGTAATATAGAAGCAATCCAGGAGTAATCTAGGAGGAAAATTGCCGGATTGTATAAATGTATGTTTAACTTAGAAAAAAAGAAAACTCTAGCAAAGAGTTTTCTAACATGATTGTACAATTATACAGTCCTATCAGCAGTAAATGAGAGTTCTCGCTCTTCTACATTCTCACCAACACTTGATAATGTCAGTCTTTTAATTTCAGCCATCCTAAGGTGTGTGGTGATAACTCATTGTGGTTTTCATTTGATGTTGAGCAGCTTTTCATGTGCTAATTTGCCACTAATGTATCGATTTGTATAAAACGTCTACTAAAATCTTTTGTCCATTTTGGGAAGGTTATTTGTTTCAAGGTTTCTTTCCATATTCTGAATACAAGTCCTTTGTCTGCAATACGCTTAATAAATACTCCCATTTTCTGGCTTGCCTTTTAATTTTCTTAACAGTGTCTTTCAATGGTCAAAAGTTTAATTTGAAGAAATCCAACTTAGTGATTTTCTCTTTTGTTTTATGTGTCCTATTTAAGAAATCTTTGCCTAACCCAAGGTCTCAAAGAATTTCTGCTGTTTTCTTTTAGAAAATTTACATTTTAGCCCTTAAGTTAATGATTCCCTTCAGGCTGGTGTTTGTATATTATGTGAGGTAAAATTCAAGATTCATTGTATTCCATTCATCCTGTTTTCCAGCCCCATTGTTTGAAAGTAGTATTATTCTTGTCTCTTTAAATTACCTTGGTAGCTTCTCAAAATCAATTGATCACATATCTGTATATTTCTTTCTGGATTTGCTCTTCTGTTCTACACATCTACGTGTCTATCCTTATGCCAGTACCACTCTATCTTGGTGACTGTAACTACATAATAAGTCTTGAAAACAGGTAGTATAAGTCTTTTAACTTTGTCATTTTCTTCTCCAGAAAATGTTCTCTTTTAGGTCCACTGTGTTTCCATATAAATTTTTAATCAGTCTGTCAATTTCTACCAAAAAAAAAAAAAA
>NW_005318313.1:0-1091 GCF_000412655.1 Myotis brandtii
CTCTGTTGTAATCCAATGGAACCAAGTTCAAAGTGTAATCTTAGACCTAGGCAAAGTTGGTTACCTGGGGATAGGAGCCCTGTAATAATTGTGGATACAATTGACATCATCTATAGGTCTAATTATTCTGTGAATTAAATATAGTAATCCAATCATAAAATTGGATTGAAACAAACATAGCCAAATGCCAATAATGAAACTTAATTCTGAGGGTTCTCTATCTCATCTTCTTTTATACCCCTCATGAGAGGTACTCTTCTTTCACACCCACCACAAAGTGCTGACCAGTCAGGGTTTTGCTTTCCCCAGAATCTACACACTCCTCCTCAAGAGGCTGCATGGGGTGGTCGCAAGCGTGTGGCCCATGGACTCAGAGAGCCCAGGGCTCAAATCCTAGCCTTGTCACTTATCCTCAATTTGTCTTACTTTCCCCACCCAACAAGTTGTGCTAAGGCTTAGAAGTTAAGTATATGAACTGGTGACTTCAGGGCCTGGCTCCAATTGGGCTTCTGTAAATTATAGGCATTGATCCTGGAGTCAGGAACTGAGTGTAGGTATGAGACACCAAGCTCCCCTGGTTTCATTGCATGAAGGAGTCACTGCCTCATCTCACCCAAGAGGCATCTTCTGACTTTCAAGTAAGCACAGGCCCAGCTAATTATGCGTGTGTGTCCCAGGTACAGGCCTGGGAGCCAGTCCAGGCAGGCCTCTGGGGAAACATGCAGAAGAGAGCACTGAGCCTGCTTGTTCACTCACCTGGAAGAGGTTAGCCGCTTCCAGGACCCGCTGGACGTTCTGCTTGGTGATCAGCGCCTTGCTGGTGTAGGTGTAGTCCAGGAGAGTGTGCATGGTCTCAGCATCGACTCCTTTGATAATGATCCTCTTCTCATACTTTTCCTTTAAGTCATTGCAGAACATGGCCCTGGAGGAGAGACATGAGAATGTGAGTCCCACTGCGACCCTTGGTTCCAGGACTTTAAAGACCCCCCTTCAGACCTGTCTGCCCCATGGAACAGATAAACGAAGTCATGCAGATGGGATCCTAATCTAATAGGATTGGTGTCATTATCAAAAGAGGAAGAGAGCCCTGA
>NW_005318314.1:0-1091 GCF_000412655.1 Myotis brandtii
CATCCCAGAACATCTCTTTCTCAAGGTTTATCTTCCTGGTTCCATTTAGGTGGGCTAATGTTAAAGATTCTCAGTGCGGGCAGGCACCGAGCTCCAGGCTGGGAAGGGCGGTAGAGGGCTTTGCTGTGAGGGAAGCCAGGCTGCACAGTGAGTTGCCAGAGGGATTTCATTGGGTGGGGAATGGCCTGCAACTGACCCACCAGATTTGCAGGGTCAGGTCTTGCCAAACTCAGGAACAGAGCCACTCAATGTGCTCATGGAGTCCCGATTCCAGAATTAAGCTCCTTCCTGACGCAGGTCTACCGAGGCCGCTCCGTTGTCCGTTGATCAACCAAGGGGAAGAAGGGGAGCTATGTTTGTCCGAACCAAACCCATCGATGTTTCCATCTCTCTATCTCTCCCTTTTTCTCTCTCTTTAAAAATCAATTTTAAAAAACATATAAAACACACACACATACACACCAAAAAAAAGGGCACCCTGTATGTAAAGCTGGTGGGGAAATCAGCTAACAGAAGGAGCCCTGAGGTTCCTGAGGTCTGGGCTCTATAACACCAAGGGTTCCATAGGCCCCACATAAAGGGAGCCCCAGGTCCCGCTACTGTCAAATGGGAGTGGGCACAATACCCTCCCCCAGCTGTCGCGGCCTCAGCAGCAAAGGGACTGGATTCAGCTCCCGAATGTAAGAGCAGCATGACCTGGGACGAGTTACGCAATGTCAGCCTCAGCTCTGTCATGTGTAAGAATACCTGCCTCACTGTGTAATCGTGAGGCTTAAAGGACACGGTTCAGTTCAAGCACTTGGGGCAGAATTTGTCACAAATTAAGTGCCATGTAGATGTCGGCTATCATTTTTCCTTGAATTTTTATAGACTTCTAAAAGGATAGTATGTGTGCCAGTGTTTTATGAGTCCTGTGCTGAAACAAGCCCCCTGTACTCTACTCCTTGAAGCTCAGTGTGAGCTTAGTCCACAGGTTTCTGAAAAATGCAGGAAGATCTCCCTGTCCCTGTTTTACCGGTGACTTGCTTCTCACAAGAAGACCTCAAAATACATTTGAGTAGAGACTTTCCCTGGAGTTATAAACAGAAAAG
>NW_005318315.1:0-1091 GCF_000412655.1 Myotis brandtii
AGGACTTTACTCATGGAGATCTTTAGGGTGTTGAAGGCAAAGTGGACTACAATTCCCAGAAACCTTTGGCGGAGCTCCCCAGGATCTTCCTATGCGGCTCCCCTGGCACTTCTAGGGAGTTGTAGTCTGATCTTGTTGGCATCTCTCTATCTCCTCAGACTCTGTATTCAACGCTGCCAGCTCTCCTGGATAGTAACCCCTTCACAGGTGGGGCAGAGCTTCCCGGACCTGGCGCAGAGCTGGAGGCCATGCCTCCGGGTTTGAGACCGACCCTGGGCGTGTTCCAGGCAGCTCTGGAACTGACCAGCCAGTGCGAGCTGCACCCGGACCTTGTGTCTCAGACTTTCGGCTACTTGTTCTTCTTCTCCAATGCATCCCTTCTCAACTCACTGATGGAACGAGGTGAGCGTCAGACTGGGACGGGCAAGGAGGCAGAGACAGGAGGCCCTGAGACCCAGGTCAAGTCAGACCGGTCACGGGCTGAGGCCTAACTCTTATGCACTCTGGAAAGCAAGCTCCGGGTCCCCAGCTGAAGAACAGGAAGGGCCTGGGAGGCAGAAGGGCAGGGTCCATGTACCCATTGCTGCTCCTACCCTTCCCCCACAGGTCAAGGCCGGCCTTTCTATCAGTGGTCTCGAGCTGTGCAAATCCGGACCAACCTGGACCTTGTCTTGGACTGGCTGCAGGGGGCTGGCCTGGGAGACATTGCCATGGAGTTCTTCCGGAAGCTCTCCATGGCTGTCAACTTGCTCTGTGTGCCTCGCACCTCCCTGCTCAAGGTGATTCCTGACCCCGGGCCCCTGACGCGTCAGCCTTGCTCTGTATTCAGTTTACCCCTGGGTCTTCCCTTGGTCTCCATGTTACCCTCAGTCCCAGCTCAGACGCCATGGGGGATGCACTGGCAGCTCGAAGGAAGTAGCCAACAGGTGTCCAAACTGGGCTGCATCTGAACCTCAGTGGGACTGATTCATAGTTTCCAGGACCCGCACCCTCAGACATACTGACTCAGGAAGTCAGGTACGAGACCAAGGAATGGGGTGGTTAAAACACGCATTGGCCCTAACCGTTTTGGCTCAGTGGATAGAGCATCG
>NW_005318316.1:0-1091 GCF_000412655.1 Myotis brandtii
CATTAGGTTGGGTATTTCTGAAGGATATTCCAAACCTGCATACCTATTTTGATGTCCTGAATATTTTAAAGACCCAACATCCCACCTCCCCCATGCCCACCATTTCCACACCCAAATTTCTCCCCTTGAACAAGAACCTTTCCGCGTAACTCCTTGGTGAGTCTTTGCCTGAACATGGCCAGTCACGTGGAGCTCCATGTAAATGCCTCATTTTCACAGGGATTTCATAAACCCGGGTCCATTTGTCACTATGAAAAAGAGCACCATGGAAATGCCACTTAACTGGGCTGGCTGCTCTTGGCAGACGCTGCCCCCGCTGACTTCCAAACAACTCTAATGCCATCCAATCTTATAAAGGGAAGAATACGGAGAGACTAAATTGTGGTTGCCACCTTAAAGTGGGAGTTAGCATATAATACAACAATTTTTGGCAGGAGCTGGTTTCTTTCCTGCCTGGCTCTGTCCTTTGCTGTGCCGGCTTTATTCTTAGCTGCCTTTTCAAAGCAGAGTCCCCACTGGCTTTTGCATCAGACAGAAGGCAGGGGTCCTATTCTTTCAGCTTCTTGAACTGAACTGGAATTTGTGGGTTGGTACCAGGAAATGCGTTGTCTGCATTTTCTTTCTTTCTGGCAAGTAGAGAAATGAAATGCAAATTGAAGTCTTACTTAATTTTTAAGACCACGAGAATGGTTCCTGCAGAAGCACTAGAGCTTTGAGAACTATTGGAGACTCATTGGGCCCCAAATGGATATTTTTGCAAGGTGCCAACTTCAGGGTGAACTTGCCTAAAGGGCCACACTTTTAGGAGGTTGGGATTATTGGGGAATAGCTGCCTAATTTTCAGCTAGTAAGTGTTGGATACCCTTTAGGAAATTTCTGCTTGTAGATTGGGGATTGCTTTGGAATTACTTCTGTTGCCTTAAACCCTGTAAGCTCTGGTAGTGACCCTGTGTATCCAGGCGACATCTGAAACTTCCCTTTCCTAACGACTTCCACATTTGCACACTTCGTATCACAAGTCAAGCTTTGGTTCCCCACTGACATCTAGCTCCCTCCTGGGGTGGGAGCCCTAAAAAAGTACAGGTCACGTG
>NW_005318317.1:0-1091 GCF_000412655.1 Myotis brandtii
TCTTTATTGTTGAAAGTATTAGAGATGCTCCCCCTTTTATCTCCCATTAATGCTTTAGTTTTGATGATTAGAACGTTGTGCAAAGAATTACAGTTGGCCTAAAGATGGAGACAACAATTCCAACATTTCTTTATAAGCACTTTATGATTTCCAAAGAATTTTCACATAAGTCATGCTTGAGCCAGAATAAAAAAGACAACAATTAGCCCTCTAACTGGGACTTGGAGCCCAGACTATTTCTGGTGCTGGCTTGGCTCCAAGAAGGCCTCCACATTTGCTACCGGAGACTGTGAAGCCAGATCCTCAGAGCCCAGCCCCCTAGCTCTCAGCATCCAGACCACGCACCGCAGCCCCTGGCTGTGCTCCCACAGCCCAGCCATCGCTTCTCCACCTTCCCCATAGAAAAAGGGAAGATGAGCGAGTCGAGCTAGAAGTCCAGCCAGCCCTTGGCTTCCAAGCAGGAAAAGGAAGCACTGAGAAGCAAGGGTGGGGCCAGCCTGGCAAGCAGCCTCCAAAGGAGCCCAGTGAAGTGCCAACACCCAAGAGACTGGGCAGAACAGGGCAGAACAAAAGGGAGCAAAAACAAGGGCACTGCCAAGACCTGAAAAACCACCACGATGCCAGGGAGGAAACCAAGGGACAGACCAAAAAAACTGGAGAAGGAGGAAGAAGAGGGCATCTCTCAGAAGTCCTCAGGCGAGGAGCAGACCACGAGGTGCCACCTGCTTCCTCACTGAGGAGCAGTTTCCTTCTGGGACTGGACAGCCCCGCTCCTACCATCCCTGCCCCTTCCCAAGGCCCATAGACAACACCACCCACTAGGCCCGCCTGTACCAACACACTACACAGCAAACCAGCTGCTGCAGCTCCCTCAGTGGCGGGGACATTGCCAACTGGGCTTCTGGTTTGGGGGGGTCCCTTTCCCACTTTTCCCTCTGCCTACTCATTAAGGGTCCTAGGAGGGCTCCCATGGCCTTAAAGGGATTCGAGCCCCATCTCATTCTGACATGCCCACTCCACTGCACTGGCAGCAGCAGACACCATGAGGAAGCAGGGTTGAATTCTCTTTGATAGAATTTAAAAAAACAACA
>NW_005318318.1:0-1091 GCF_000412655.1 Myotis brandtii
CCACCACCTTCTAGACCTGTGCACAAGCCACTGAAGATGTGAAGCAGGACAAGGCACGGGATGGCATCATAGGGACCATAAACAAAGACCTTCCTCCAATCAAAGCATGTCCTTGCTGAGTGTAGCTCCTCAACCATGCATAGGCACCTTCCTTTAGCTTTACTAAAATTCTTGGCCAAGTGAATTTAAAAATGAATGAGTTCCAAGGAATGACAATGAATGATCATTACAAGAACACCTGACAACCCTCTATACAAATTGACTTAATAAACTAAGTTCTTCTTGGAGAACCATTTGTCTTGTCCTCATCTGTGGCTCCCAGACTGTCTATGCATTTAAAAGTTCTTATAGGGGCCACATGGAAAGCATGAGAAGAAATGCAGGCAGTCCCTAGGAACAAAGACCAGCCCTTGGCTAGCAGGCAGCAAGGAAACAAAGACTTCAGTCCTACAACCACAAGGAACTGAATTTGGCCAACAACCTGAATGAACTTGGGAGTAGATTCTTCCCTCAGAACCTTTAATAAGGAATGCAGCCTTGTCAACACCTGGTTTCAGCCTTGTGAGACTCTAAATAGATTACACAGTTGAGCCTACCTGGACTTCTGAGCTATAGAAACTATAAGATAATAAATTTGTGTGCATGTGCTTAAAGCTCTTAAAGAATCACCTCCCACTGTTCTAATCTCAAGCACATTGGGAAAACCCAAAGATTAAGCCCTTCTTATCACATTGAAGATTGTCCCCTTCTTGTCATTCTGTGACATGCACTGTAGGGTTTTAAAGCATACTGTTAAAAAAAAATGCCTTTGTCACAAGATTCTGAAAATGTCACAGTTTCTTTCACCCTCCTGTCCTCTGCAACAACGCTCTAAATTTACCATGCCCCATGGTCTTCACCAGAACACACACTTGCCTCTCCCCACTCTGAGCTTTAAAAGGTTCCCGGTGATTTAGGGCCTTTCGCCACCCCTCAGGAAGCTTGACAATGAAGAGAAATTATTTATGGGTGTGGAAAGGCCAGGGGGGTGAGCATTCATTTTTAATGACTGCACTCCTTCCCTCCAGTTAAAAGAATCAATCCTTCCTGCC
>NW_005318319.1:0-1091 GCF_000412655.1 Myotis brandtii
TGCGACTATGTTACCTGACGTGGCAGAGTGAAGGATCTTGGGATGGGGTGTTCTGGGTTACTCAGGTGAGCTCAATCGCTCTCCCAGCCCTAAAGCAGAGAGCCTGCCCCACCTCACGTGAGAGTTCCAGCGGAAGAAGAGGCAGAGCCATGAGCCAGGGCCTGTGGGCAGAGAATGACCCCCAGCTGGCAGCAGCCATGACACAGGGACCTCAGGCCCGCAGTCACGTGGAAACGGACTCCCCGGGCGAGCCTGGAACCCGGGCGTCCCCGGAGCTCCCAGTCTGGAACGCAGCCCGGCCAACCCCTTGATCCGGACTTGGGGGACCCAGAGCAGAGAAACCGGACAGGCATGGTGGGCTTCCACCTACGGACTGGGAGGTAATGAACTCGCCTTGTTGTGAGCCCCTGGATGTGTGGCCATGTGTTTGGGCAGTTACCAGCCTCCCAGGGGGCAGCAGTGAGCGCTGCGGGGCTGGGCCCAGTGGGGACTCCAGCCTGTGTCCAGGGAAGGCCAGTCACCTGTGAGAGGGAGGAGTCTGCCCTCCATTCTTCTGACACCAGACTGGGGAGAGGGGTCCCCACGCTGGCCAATCCCCCAACACTGGTCAGGTGACCTACAATTCAATTAACCTCCGACACAGTCCACCTGGGCCTCATGTCAGAGGCCGCAGGGTAAGGACTCAGTCCCACAGGACGCCCTCCCCTCGCCCCCCTGCCGACCAGTCACGAGTCCGGGCCTCCAGGGTTCCTGGCCTCCTCAGGTTCAATCATTTGTTAGAGTGGCTCACAGGCCTCCGAGAAGCAGCTTGCTTGCTGGATTACCGGTTTCTTATAAAAGCTGTAACGCAGGTGAAGGCTGTCCCCCTGGCTTGCAGGTAGCTGCCTTCCCCCCATGTCTGCATGTGGGGGGTGGGGGGCAGGGGAGGGAGAGGAGAGAGGGTTCTCGCTCTCCTAGATTTCCCCCTTGCTTCTTCCCCATTCCCACTGTTAAAGGAAAATACTGGATTTCTAACAATTTCATGTCAACCCGCTTGCGTGGGGGAATTCGCACTCAGAGTCAGCATCCCAGCCCCGCCCCCGCACCCCCCG
>NW_005318320.1:0-1091 GCF_000412655.1 Myotis brandtii
TCTCTGTAAAATCAATAAAAATATATTAAAAAAATAATAATGATAAATAAAAATGAAAGAATAAGATTGCAAAGAACTGTGGAGCTGGCATTGGGCCTCTTAGAACCGAGTGTTCAGACTTCTGCGTGCTCATTCTCCACTGCCTGCAGGGTGCTTCGTGGAAAAGTTTGAGAATCTAGATCAGCTCTCACTCATTTTGAGGAACCTGAAACCCAGAAAAAGGAAATGATTTGTGCAAAGTTAGTGGCAAGACTAAAACCCAGGTCCTGACTCCAGATCATTTTTTATTCGCTAAGAGCAGGACTGGAACAGGAGAGACACTGGACAGGGGATGTTTGAAGGCAAAGGGTTGCGGGAAGTCAGCAGAGAGCACAATCAGAAAGGAGAGGCCTGGGGAGAGTCGGGGAGAGGGGTTCGAGTGGCCTGGGACACAGGAGCAGGAGGTGTGGTGCAGTTTTGCTCCATCTGCAGACCCCGGAGTTGCACTGAGGCTCCTCAGGACAGATGTTTCCAGAGTTGAAATAAGCTCTGTGAAGCCCAGAGCACTCGCTGTGGGGCAGGAGCTCTTGCTCTCTCTCCCCCACAGCCCGTGTTGTGGGCGCTCACTCTGGCAGGAGAGCTTGTGTTGTTGGGAAGAGGAATTCGCTGTACTGAGCTCCAGTGGAGGTGGATTATCACAGCTTTTCCTTTCCTGCTGAGCTCAAGTCTAGCTGGGAAGAGGCTATTTTTTCCTGGTAGCAGAAACAGGCACCCTTCTGCCAAGCCCACGTCCAGTGTCTTAGCCAGATGCCGACTTGGCTTTGCCTCCTGCTTTCAGGGTGGGCGCCTGCAATCCCTTAAGCCTATTTCCCTTCCTAAACTCCCATTTCATTAACTGTTGGGCCAAACTAACAAATAGAGAAGCCTGAGACTCCAAGTATGATTTACAGCCTCTCCCTGATCAGTCCTTCCAGTTCACTGGGCTGTATTCCCAGTGTTAAGAGCTTAAAATGCATTTCCCCATAAGGATGATGTTATACATGGTGGTTAGATTTCCCGACGAACCTGTCGTGCCCTAAAGGGAAAAGTAATAACAGCTACCATTTATTGAG
>NW_005318321.1:0-1091 GCF_000412655.1 Myotis brandtii
CAAAATATAAATATTGGCAGTTATTTAAAACCTAAGTATAATTATTTTTTATTTAAAAACCCATTGCTTAAAATATTTGAAGGGCAAATTTTGTCACTTGAATTATGATCGTATATTTGAAATATTTTCCCACAGGCAGACTACTTGTCCATGAATGGGCCCATCTCCGCTGGGGAGTTTTTGATGAGTACAATGACGATGAACCTTTCTACAGTGCTTCGTCTAAAAGAATTGAAGCAACAAGGCATGATCATTTACATTTCCTTCAGTTACTTCAGGCTATCACTTCCTTAGTTTGATTTATATTTATTTGAAATGCCAATCATTTCTTTGTCCCAATGCAGATACTAGACGCTATAACATAAAAACAGTGTCCTTTTTTAAAAAGAAAATATATCTAAAAGTGGCTAGTTTCCCATTTAAAATACACATAACTTCAAGAACATTTGGAAGCCAAATTGACATATTTTTATACCTCTCCACCATGGCTACCAGAACTCATTTACACTAAAGTTGGTCTCTGTGTAAAGGGTTGTACTATATGCTGGGAGAGCAAAACAAGAATGGAAAAAATGGTTAATAAATAGTGGTAACTGCAGGCTGAGTAAAAAAAATCAACCAGCTACAAGGAACCATAACAGAAATTTCCTGAGATTTATAAAATTCACTTTAAAAATACCAATCTAACATCACAGTTAATAACAGATAATCCTCTTGGTTGTGAGGTCAAGAGTGGAGAATGGGTGGAGGAAATCTATCTAAAATTGTCTACCATCAGTTTACTCAATCTTAAATGCCCTGCTGGGGCTTGGGACTTATCAAAAATGTATAAACTCTAAGATATATGATTTCAATGAAAGCCCTTTATTAGCCATAGCACCACTTTCAGGATACATATTTTAGAGAATATTACATTGATTATATTTGTTTCATTATATTCCCCCTAAATGTCTAGTTTATACTGTGCAAAATTCATCATGATTGTTAGTAGAGATAACATCATTATATTCACTGAGTTTTGAGGCAATAGTAGCATACACATTTGTAGGAGACTCTCTAAATTACTGAATGAAAGCTATTCATTGTTTTTT
>NW_005318322.1:0-1091 GCF_000412655.1 Myotis brandtii
CTCTCTCTCCTTCTCTAAAATCAATAAAAATATATTTAAAAAGCAAAAGAACATGTTTTCAATGACCAAGTAGGAAGAAAGGGACTTGGGGCCGCTGACATTTGGGCATGAATGGGGGAGGCTGAGAGCTGTGGGTCACATATAGAAGACATCACTAGCGTGGCTGAGCATGATAAACTCCTGGAGCACAGAGCTGTGAGGATGAGTCCACTGTGGTGCTTACTACACGTCCTCCACAAAACAAAATTTTATAAACATTTGACAATGTAATGACTGGCTTCATGTCTTGCTATTTGATCTTTCTGGAAGGAAAACTTCCAACCATGAAGGCATGAGAACTATGGTGACATAGGATGGAGTGTGTGTATTAGGCATGTGCTTGCAGAGAAAAGTGCTGAAACTCCCCTGTCTGGGACATCAATTTCTCTAAAGTTTTTTTGGGCCAAAAACTAAACAGACTAGTAAGTAATTTAAAATATTTGGTATTAGAACAGGCATGTCTATATCAATGAATAGATGTTTAAAAAGCACACAGAGTCTTGCATACTGTATAAGCAATATATGAAACTGAATATAAAACAAAGATAAAACAATTGACTTCAGAGAAATACCAGGCTTGCACAAGGACTCTTAGAACCTCCCCTCACCTCCACCCCCCGGGGTCTACATCTCACTGCCTTTGGCCAATGAAGATACTCCAGTAGGAAAGTTGAAAAGCACTGTGTGGTGGTGGTGAGGGGGGTGGTGGTGATGGTGTCAGAAGATACAAGTTCTAACCTCTCCTTAATAATAATAATAATAATAATAATGATAATCCATTAATAATAGCAGCAACAAAAATAACAGCTAGTGTTTATCAAATGCTTACTAAGTGCTAAGTACTTTTAATGCCTTAACTCCACCCCCTGCGCATACATCTTTTGAGGTCTATACCACTAATAATGTGTCAATTTACGGATGAGAAACTGAGGAACAAGACAGCTGAAGTTACACAGGGGCTATGTGGATCTGGCTTTCAAACCCTAAGCAGTCTGGCTTCAAAATCCAGCTATGCTGCCCCCTGCTGGGTAAATGCACTGTTGATCCTCAAA